>NW_024581137.1:52115372-52262683 GCF_017639235.1 Corvus kubaryi | reverse complement strand
GAAGAGAAGAGAAGAGAAGAGAAGAGAAGAGAAGAGAAGAGAAGAGAAGAGAATTAACACAGGTGAAGGAACAAACATACCCAGACTAGCTGGGGATATTCTTTTTTAGAAATTTCTAACTATCAGAGGAGCAAGGCTCTGGAACAGTTTTTGGGTGGGGTCAGGATACAAAACTAGACTATTTTGAAGATGGCACATACTTTGCCTGCCTGAAACAGTCGCGAACAAAACACAATGACCTGGGAAATCCCTTCTTGCCCCGCACTGCTCTATGTTAAAGAGGAATCGGGGATGTCATGGGTGCATGTAGAGAACTAATGTCCACATGAATTGTTATTTACTGTCCTCAGCTGAGGATTTTTTTTGGCTCTCATGGCAGTGTTTGAACACTGGCTGGCTGAGTTTTGGATGTGATATCTTTTGAAGTAATCTGCAAACCTTCCTCTCGAGCCCTGAAAGCATATCATCCATCAGGGAGTATATCCCTGAGCATCCCAACCTCCAAGGGTATGTCCCAAAGAGCTCAGTGTCAATGGCAGAAGACAATGAATCACTGAGACATAAATGCAGGTATGTAGTTGTAAGAGGTGCTCTGGTTTATGTGTCTGCTGTGGGGAGGAGGAGGTGTGCAGAGTACAGAAAATAAACTGTGGGACAAGCACTGCTTTTATGATTACTAAAAAACTTCACACTCCATCAATTCTAAGACCTCTGGTCTTTAATCCAATATCTGAGGCTTACAAACAACTTGCTACCATTACTCACTAAATCTTCATGACTTTCTGGGTAGAAATGCAGTCCTGGTGATTAGAATTCAATAGATCTCCACCTCTTTACACCACGCTTGGGTCTGGCCACGTAGTCACCCTGGTAGCCTTTGGCTTGGACTGTGCATTAATTTAGGTACAGCATTTATGTCTGCAGTTCAACAAAGTTATTGGCTATCTGAATAATGTCATATGAAAGGGAAATACAATTTCATTTAGAGATCTACAGGGATAATTCAGAGTTCCAAATATCCCCTTGGCAGACCTGCAAATTAAAGGTTACTTTCTTCCTCAGCTTAATAACAGAGCTCTCCTTGATGCATCCATCTTAAGAAAATAAAAATGAAATATTTCAAAATCTAATTTAGCAACTTCCCACATAGTATTGGGATATTTATAAGCAAAGGATATCTGAATTATTTCAGTGTTTAGTAAATATATAACTGTCACTTGCAGAAGTAGACACTGAGGCTTTTCCTTCTGTGAGCTGGAATCAGTGGGCCATTCAAATGCTCCCCAAACACTCCCTAACAGCTAGGCTTCAGATACCTCACTCTATAGGGAGCTACTAAACATGGTCAAAGCCAGGTTCATGATTTTTATTTATATTTGGTTTATGTAGTGTTTCAGAGCATATTTACAGATGTATCCTAAGATTTTCCTAGTTAAAAAGATTATCATCTTGTGGAAACAGGTCTGTCCCTTCTGTGACACACAGAGAAGAGTTGCCAGGTCTCTCTGAACCCCATCTGTCCTACCTTAGACCTGGGCTTCCTGGATGATCCCATGGGAAAAACAGAAGGGAAGATTTAATTCTGTAAGACAATGACTTTAAAGGTACAGAGACTGAATAGGCCAAGCCTTATTTTCCGTGATTGTCTTAAATTGTGCTGTCTGTAGTGGCACAACCTTCATTTGGAAGGATATGAACACATCTTTCTGCTTATCCAGAGGTAGAACTTAGAGAGAGGAGCAATGCTTGAGAAATAGAAGGTGGCAGCTGCTGGAAGTGAGCAACTGTTTCTTTTCCTGGCATTGAACACTTGTAAATTTTGTCCTTGTATTGAATTCTGACCTGAGCAGTTTGAACAAAGGAGTCATAGAATCATGGAAAGGCTTGGCTTGGAAGGGACCTTAAAGACACCTCCCTGCCATGGTCAGGGACACCTTTCACTGTCCCAGGCTGCTCCCAGCCCCATCCAGCCTGGCCTTGAACAGTTCCAGGGATGGGGCAGCCACAGCTTCTCCAGGCAACCTGTTCCAGTGCCTCGCCACATACTGATTAAAGAACTTCCTCCTAATCTCTAATCAAAATCTTGTCTCTTTTAGTTTAAAACTTTCCCCCTTGTCCTATCACTGTCTGCCCATGTAAAAAGTTGCTCTCCCTCTTTTTACAGTCATTTGTATGAAAGTCTTAGAAGAGATAGAGAGATGTTTGGAAATATATCTGAATTTCTTTCTATGAAGATGGGAAAATAGGAAAAGAAAAAAGACAGAACTCCTTTGCCACTGATAGTCACTACCCAAGAAAATAGCATAACTTCTGGAATAAAGAGAAATGTTCATTAACATCCAGGCTTCTACACCACAAATTTTTGCCAGCATGGTTTCTTAGCCAATGTGATGAGGCAATGTGATGTGTCCAGGCAAAAAGCCCAGCTCACCAGCAGTTACACTCCCATTGTAATACAGAGTTCATTTGAAGATTGAACAGTTGGAGGATAAGAACAGAGACACAGATCCGTAAAGGGCATCACTCAACTTGTCCTCACTGTCTTACTGATGACAATATCAGTTTGTCCACTTTTGTGTTCAAGCAACAAAACTCTGCAGTAGGAGCCTACAGAGAACATGAATGTCTTGATCAGTTATCAGGGCTTTGCACTGTGTCCTTTCCCATCATACCCAGACAGCGGAAAATCACTTGCTGCAGTGGCTCTCTGTAGTATCTGTATCCTAAATTAATAACATGCCAGTTTATTATGGGATGCAGCTCTCTGCATTCAGGAAAACGAGGACACAAACATAGTGCTGCTTCCTGCCTGTGGCATTTCCTTTCCTCTCTGGGATGTAAGCTCCTCTGGGTCACTATCAAACTACATTTCTGCAGTCTTTTGCTTCTCTGCTTAAAACTGAGTTTCAGACCAGATCTCAGGAAACACTGAACATTTTAAATTCCTGTTGTAAAGGACATGCACAGTCAGAGTCTTAACACCTACTCAGGTCAGGTACTTCTTTGATTCGGCTGCAAAAGAGGGAAGCTGTGAGCTTCAGTTCCCACAGAGTTATTCAGTGTCTATCTCCAAAGGGGTACGATATCTGAAGTGTAGTAACAAGCATCCATCCTCCTAAGCAGACAAAGCTAAATGCAAATTTCACGGCAATGAATATACGGAATTTCCATTTCATGCTTGGAAGAAGGGGCAGGCTTTTTATGACCTGATCCACTTTCAGAGACTTCCTGAACTGATACATCTGATCTGATCCAAACTAACTGCTGTTGCCCTTGAGTGCCTGCAGTCCTTGCTACCTGTTTCTGTACTTCTTTCCTGAAATTTGATCCTCTGCCCTTCCCTGTCCCCCAGCACTGACTACATTTTAGTGCTTTGCGAAGTTCCCCATTCTGTCCCCTGTGGGTGCATTTAGAAGCCCGCATCACTAGCTTAAAGTCCTATCTTTGACCACTCCAACCTCTCCAAATTCTCATGTCTTCCTGTCTACAAGCATCAACACATCCATGTCATGTCATGTTCCCATGGGGAACAGTCCTGCTGGCTGGTAGGGATTACCTGGATAGTAGGTTGTAGGTTCCCATGGGGAACAGTCCTGCTGGCTGGTAGGGATTACCTGGATAGTAGGTTGTAGGTTCCCATGGGGAACAGTCCTGCTGGCTGGTAGGGATTACCTGGATAGTAGGTTGTAGGAAAGACAGCAGCCATTTAAACTGATTGATATATATTTTTATTGTGGTTCCATTTCACTGTGTTCAGCACATTCTGCTCCCCCCACTGATGCAGCTGTTCTGTGACACTATCAGGGGTCATCCGTGCAGGGCCAGGGGGAGGTTGTGGGTTTGCCCCTTTGGTTTTGGTGACCTTTTTTTCCTAGACAAAATCTTATCTTCCCTTTTCCTTTCCTGCCAGCAGGTACTCACCTGCAGGGTCTGCTGGCTTGGGCAGGTCCCAGATGGCACAGGGCACATAGGAAGTCTGTGGTAGAGCAGGAAATTAACACTCCACCAAAATGCCAACATTTTTTCTCATTCTTTTAGCTCCGGGGCCAGGCAAAATGCCAGACCCCATGACTGCAGCTGAGGGGAAAAGAAGGGACTCTTTGCTGACTTCAAGTGTTGCTGTCCTTAGATCAGAGAAAAAGCTTGGGACTGTCACACAGGGATACAAGTGACCCTCCAAATCTACAGCTGTAAAGTCTTGGGGCTCCTTCATCTTCTAACAAGGACACGGAGCTGCTGTATGGAGCAGTGAAGAGCTTACCAGGAATGATGTGCACCAAAGTGTGGGGTTGAAGCTTTCCCAGCTCCTGATTACCAGTCATGGCAACTCCAATCTCAGTTTTTCCACCCTTTCAGGAAAGGCTGTGGTGTGGAACCTCCTCTAAAGCTGCACCCTATTCTCCAAACCATGGGTTTGGGATAAGGGAGAGCAGAGAAAGGGTCCCTCCTGCCCAGAGTGGCTCCTACTGAGCAGGGTGAAACCCTCCCCACACTCTTGTCCACCTCTGCCTTCCCTTCAGGCAGGACAATGCCATGACCTTCAATCAAACACCTCCCCAAGCAGCTGTGAGTGCAGCTGGGTCCTCTCAGTGCAGTGCATCTGTTTTCCCTAAGTGTGAGGTGCTGTCTTGCAAACTATTCCTCTCTTAATAAATTATTGATGAAGCTTCTCCCTGACAGATTGCAAAGCCAGGGAGCCTTGGGCATTTCTGCTCCTCCCCCAAAATGTTCTAACACTTGTATTTATCTGAAGAACATATGCTTATTGTTCCTGATGACTTTGCAGCTTTTTGAGTTGTTGTCTTCTTCAGGAACACAAATGCTTTCGCTTCCTGCAGACAGGAAATCACCTTCCTCTACGCTCAACTTTTCATGGTGTTTTTGGAATTTAATGGGGAAGTACTCTACTGGGAATGTGACTGGACTGCTTACTGATGGATTTTGAAGTTTTAAATTTGGACTGAGTGTTGGTATTGATATAAATGCACAACAAAGAAGCAAATTGACACAAAACTCCATTTTGTATTTTGGGAGTTTCTGTACAGCTGCACTTCTGAGGAGCCAAAGAGCTTTGCATTGTTCAGGTTTTCTAAACACAGGAGGTTCTCAGAACAGTGGGAAAGCATGATTTTAATAGAGTTTTTCAGAATACAGCCTCAAATTGACCACCTTGGAGTCAGCATGGCAGATATGAGCTTCTTGTCGTCGTGCCTGAGCACTGGCTGTCTGCTCTGAGTCCTCCTTGTATATCTTAGACCACTAAAAATGTGAGGCAGAGCCATATCTCTGCTGGAAACTGAGTTCCCCAGGCATGCTCTGACTACAGCAAGTTGCCTTGGGGTATGTTAGCAGCCAAAACCTGGCTTACCTCTACAAGCAGAGTAACCTTCAAATGGCAATGGAGAATATATTTTACTGTTGGTAAAGCCACATGCAGCCATTGCTGTCCCAGCCACAACCAAGGCTGGTCCAGGCTCAAGGTACTCTTTGCTTGAGCTACACAGGTGGGCTTGGGGCAGACAGGTCTGCTGGGGTCATGCCCGTGCACAGGTCAGGCCATGTTTGCAGGGCTTTACTGAGTGCTGGAAGTTGGATTGCAGCTTTTAGAAAGTGGGTTAACCATCAAACTTCACATTCTTCCCAATTTCCCTCAAGCCATCTTTCTAAAACTCGGCATCCTTTTACTGTGCCAAAAATATTTAAAAATATTCCCTTTTAAGTCAGCAAAATCTCCTGCTATTTCCATATTTAGCTTTCCCATTATTTTTATCTGCTCTGTTTTGTGTTTCTAGAGTCAGGTAGAACTTTTTTGTTCACTTTAAAAGCTGCAAATGCTCACCTACCAGTCTGCTTTTGTGTTGGCTCCACTGGCTTAATGGAGAGGGGTCCTTTAAATTCCCCAAGGAAGGGGGTGTAGAAAGGAGGAGGGATGGTAAAAAACAGGTAAAGGTTGGAGGTTGGTGAACAATTTTCAGCAATGTTTCTGTGAGTGGTTACATATATTCTCCTTGGAAGCATTCAAAGCTGTCTCTCTCAGTGCCTGCACAGTAAGAGCTTGAACCTTTAGGGTTTTCCTTTTTAAATTTGACATTATTTTAATTTCCTTAAGTCATCAGTTATCATACCCCAATGGCCATTTTTTCCTTGCACCAGAGAAAAATAAAAGCTAGTTTTCCTTCAGTACCTTTGTCCCAGTGTGCCAATACTTGGTTTAGGATACGAAGTCTCATGAAGTTTATGTAAGGCTGTTGTTTTCACTCTGTGTTTCGTTATTACTAATACAGACTTTCAAGCAAAGGACATAAATACTAAAAAAAATTTCTTTTTGCCCTTTTTCCATCTGATTTGGTAGTCTGACTCAATTCTTGATTTGTTGGTAAAACTTAAGGGTACAATCTGTTAACCTCGTTTTGTTTTTACATATCTCCTTTGCTGCCTGAGACCTGCATTTAAAACTTTCATCCTTTGTGAAAAGCAGATAGGAAAAGCATTGACTGCTGGCTAGAATGGATATTCCTAATCCATCTTCATCAAAGCTACTCCCACTTCACCCTCCTTAATCCTAAATTGCAACCATTTTCTAAATACTTGGGAAAGATGGTTAATACTGTAAAGAAACTACCTGGAGTGTCCCGGGGCAACATCTGTGGTAGCAGTTACCTTCCTGGTGAAGTAATCCCACCTCTCAGCTCTCAAAGGCTGTAATTTTCAGTGACAGAATCTTTTAAAGTTTTCTGTCAGGGTTAGGAGTATTTAGAGGTCTTGCACTCTAGTTGGGATCTCTGTGCAACTTTTTTTACATGACCAGTGAATGCTTTTTAGGTCACTATTGAAATGATCATGTGAAGGGCAATGACAGAAATGGGACCACAGATTCCCCTGACCTGTTAGAGATACTGCAAAACACTGTCTCTAACTAATTGTGAACAGGGTTTCTGGGTCCTGATCTTGGGGACAAGAGGCTTATTTCTGCAACTAATATTGTAAGATTAATCTGAATTAAATCTACCAACCCTAGCATCTCAAAATAAAAGATTTTCTCATTTATTGGAAAGAGTTTGGGGAAGAGTTTCCAAACTTTCTGGACCACAGGAAGGTCTCAGCCCCAGGCATACCTTACTCCTTTGTGCCCTTAGTGAAAGGTTTGCAGAGGCAGCAGGGATGTGGTGACCGGCTGTGTCCAGGACCTGTGGGACCCCACAAACCATAACTGGGGGATCACCATGGCTGGGCCTCATAGGCACCTGCTGAACTAACTGAATACAAGCAAACATTGAATGAGAGTCATGGTCAAGATTTTGCAGCCTGAAACACAGGTGCTTCATTCCAGGAACTTTTTCAAAACTGGAAGAGTGATTTCACTGCTGATTTTGTGCCTCAATATCCTCAATTATGGTATGTCAAACTGTGGGATAGGATGGAAGACAAGGGCCACCAGTGATCCATGTTGGCACCACACACAGCGCAGGGCAGCACTGTGGGGTGATGCCAGCTGTGATCTGGCAGCAGTAAAGGTGCTCAGGCTGAGGTCCAGATGACCTATCTTGCATTCCCACAGGATGTATTAACTCAAGTGGTAACAGATCTTTCTTATTTCTAGTACTACCATGGTCAAGATCAGGGCTTGAGGGCCCACTTGGTGGGCAGGACTTTAGGAACTTTTGAGGATGATGCCCTTGAAGCTCATGCTCCTGTGTGGTAGGTATGGAGTGTTATTTTGCAAGGATGACAAAAAGGATTTATAAAAATTTCCTAATTCACACAAGAACAGTGCCACTGTGTGCTTCATTTCCACACTGAGCTCTGGAACAACTAGTTAAAAAATAATTTGGTTGATTCTGGGTCATCAAGTCCAGACACCTTTCACCTTTGTGAACATGGTAAATCCTGTTTATACTCTGAAAAACTCTATTTTGAGATTGTCTAGATTGCCTTTCCTCCATTACTAGCAAGGCATTCAAAATCCTCACTCTTCTAACAGAAACTGCCATAGGATTCTCAGCCCAAATTTACTGACAGCTAAGTCCTTGTTCCATCATTTCTTTTAATAGTCCTCCCTCTAGGGTTTGTAGCCAGTCCATCATCTCACATTTTACAGAATGATCATCTCTCTTTCATTTGTTAAACCAAACAAGGTAATCATAAGATAAATGACTTTAGAGTGAGAGGAGATCATACTTACTGTCTCATAGAATTGCACAGCAAACTGTAAGCACCTCTTTCCAATCATTCTTTTTGTTCTAGAGCACTGTGGTCTGAAGTTATGTAGTGAAGTATTAAAGACAGGGATTTGTTTATTCCCATGGGAAAATACCTGCCCTGCTGTACCATTACTGGAAATATCTCATCTGAAAAGTCCCTGGCTCACAGTGATTATTTTCATGCTGAATTCCCTCAGCCATGTTATTTTTCTTGTGGGACTATTCCCAATCCAGCAAGCTTTTTGTAGTTCCTGCTGTCAGGGTTTGATTTTATGTGCTGGGTTTTTTCCCCAGCATTCTGGGTGAGGGATTTTTCAGTACCCTGGGTATACTGAGATCTCTGGACTTGGCTTTTACCTGGGATATGACTGTACTCTTCTACCTGTGCTCCATTATTCTGATTGCCTGGGCTTTACTAGCAACCCTGCCTCTTTCTTCTTGTTAAAACAAGAAATATAATGCTTATTTCATATTTTATCTAGAACTTTAATCCCCTCCTAATCCACACTGGCCTTGTCCCTTTTATTCTGCTTCCTCATAGTAGGTAGATACCTTTCACCAGAAATAATTCAGTATGACTGCTGGGCTTTCTCATCTGTTGACAGCATTAACAGATCAGATGTTTTGCTAATGCTTCTGAGATGATGGTCCCAATTTAGTTTTCTTGTTCAGGTTGGGTTATAGGAGTCATTTGCTAAAAGTGAGTAAACAAGAACTCTTTACTTGTAAACAGAACTTAATTAGTAGTGGAGTAATTTAGAGATAATATCACAGTGCCCTTCTGGCACAGGACACACTGTCACTTTCATGCTCATTGATCCTGTTTAATTCCCATGGCATGCAGACTGCAGCTTCCATCAGACCTCTGGAGCCCACCATGCACAGGTCACTGTATCTGATGTGCATTTCATTTAACATCCCTCACAAGTGGCTGTCCCTTGATTTCTCATTTCCTTGACTCCTACCTTGTGTGACACGCAGGCACAGTTCACTGGGTGGGCAGCATCCAGCCTAGGAGTGCATCTTCCACAGGGCTCCTACATGTCACCATAGCAAAATAAAATGGTGCTGCTTTCATCCAGTTTAATCATGTGTCTCAATTTTGTGAGCATTAAAACCATTCAAAGTATTTTCATGCAACTCTAACTGACACCTTCTTCTTTTTTTTTTTTTTTGGTGAGTAATGAAAAGAAGTAGGGTGAAATTAAATACCTCTAAAATGTTTTGTCAGTTTTCCCCCCATGTTCCAACTCTGCTTTGCACTGACTGACAAATAAGATGCATATGAAATTAAAATCACCAATGAATAACGCATTTCTCCAGGAGAGCGTGTAAAGCCAGGAAGATTGTCTTTCCCATTTATGAATTTAAAGCATGAATGATTTAGCAATGTACTGGCACACTAAATATTTATTTGTGGTGCTGCTCTGAGCAGAAAAGATTTAAAAAGGCACAGAAAACAAACTTGACTTTGACCATGAAGATATAAATAGGGGATTTACGTGCTGACTTAAGAGGTTTAGGAACATGTACCTCAGTTGCAATAGGATTTATGCTACTGAATCCCCATGTTTCTTCTGGAAATGTCCTCTAACATCTTCTGTGGTTCCTAGATATTGCCTTGGTTTGCCTGGATGTTCCTTCTACTTCTGGCCCTTTTTGAACACAGTATGTGGTAATACTCTGAAATCAGCACTTCAGCTGCACTGGTTTTAATTATAAATACACTTCATGCAATTAAAGATTAAATCCCCCATCCCTGACTAGCTTTTCTGAGACTGGGCTAACAATCAGAGCACTTGTTTTTCTGTGTGCAAGGCAAATCATGATCAGCCCTCCCTGGAATCAGCCTCTGGAGGGAATATGGGGGTGGAAAGAGAGGAGAGTGGATTCTATTTTCTGTAAATAGAGAGGAAGGAACCTGAGGATGTGTTTTCCACCATCAGGTTTCCAAAGATGAAAAGCAAACAACACCTAAAGCCCCTCAGGCAACTCAATGTCTCTGTTTTCTCTCTCTGTTCTCAGCTGTCACCATTTGAAATGGTTCTTAGGGTCCTACATCCCTGAGTTACTGTTCTGAATCAATTTACAGTGGTGCATGAAGGGACAGGACGGAGTGGACAAAATGTTAGGACACAGACCTGCTTTTTAAGTACTTGGCTTTGTAGTTCATACACCATGATTTTAAGAAGGAAGCTGACTGCATGTATTTTTAGCTAGAGACAAACAGCACAGGTAAAAGCTGTAAAGAGAGATGATATTTTAAATAGGGAAGCACAAGATGCCAGAGCTATGACTGAGCATCCCAGTGTTTGCATTCTGAGTCATATTAGAAGTATCTTTTCAAAAAGCTTTCTTCCTATTTTCGTATCTTCATCAGCTTCCTTTTTTTTTAACAAGCCGATCATATTGTTTTCCTCTGCAGAGTGGTAAGATGAACATTGCATTTTCAAGCTGGTAAATGAGCTGAAATGCTGCATTTAAAACCACTTACTGCCAAATCTCCCACGGAGGAGAAATACCTTGTGAGCCTAATAGTCTGCCCAGAGCAGAGTCTGGGCAACTCAGGCTTCAAATGCAGCTCCTTCCCAGGAGAGGCACAGAAAATGTGAAGTGTCAATGAGATGGCTTTCTGAAAGAAGACTCCCAGCTAAATGTTGGGTTGTGCATGCAGAAGGCATTGTCTGGAACTCTCTGGCCTGTGGTACAGCAGATGGGTGGAGTCAGACTAGATAATAAAAATGGCCTGTTGAGGTTGCATAAGCCATAAGTGGCATGAAGATAGGAGTGTATGTTTATGTTAACCCTGTAAAAACTCGTGGAGAACACCAGTAGCATTACAAAATCAGGCACACAGAGGTTAGGAAAAGCCAGAATTAGGGGAAGACTACTAATTTATGCACAGTCACTGTGATTGCCTTTTAATGTGGTAACTAATGATGCCTATTTCTTTGTAATGTGAAGGTTCAGTGGGAAAGAGAACTCTCTTCTGACCTGTCCTGACCAAGCCAGTGGGACACCTGTGTTGTAGGGCTGCTTGGAACCCCTGTCTTCAGGTTTGGGAGCTCGGGGAGCAGGGATCTGGGCACAGGGCTCCGCTCTCATGGTGGGTTACAGATCAGAACCTCCACACTGTCAGAGAGAACAGATTTAAGCTTTCTTCTTGAATTAGTGTTCCAGCTGGTAATACTTTGAGCTTCACCCCTGCAGACAGGCTTATGGTAACACTCAACCCTGCAGTGCCCCAGCCCATGAGTGGACTAGACCTCAATTCTCTGGTCCCAGCTGGAAAACAGAGGCTGTGAGCCAGGCAAGTTCATTACTGACAGGTTGCAACTTGCTCAGAAAGCAATGGTTAAATAAATGGAAAATGTCTCATATGAGCCTGTCAGCTCCTCCACTGATCTTCTCCAGAGCAGAGACTGGTAATTATAGCACTGCACATTAAATTAAATGGTGACTTTGTCCAATAAAATGTAAGTTAATTAATTTTTACTTATTCTCTATAAGATTTGTACTGAACTTGTGTTCAAAGACAGTGCCTTAGCCTTAAGTGTTTTCTAGTCTCATTGGCTTGTTTTAGCTAAAACTAAACCTCCCTCACTCTGAAGCTTGTATCATCCACTGGCAAAATGTGTAAAAGCTGGGTTCTTTTCCCCAGTTTTTGTGGTGGAATGTGGCCTCATATCCGAAATAAGAACCATGGCCTTACTTTATTATTCTTAGTATACATTTTTCCTGCTTAAGTTCCTGTTTTATTCTTGACAGTATTCTTTTAGGCTCTTTAATTATTTGATGCAAGGACTATTTTCATCTTCACTTCAAAACTCTGTAGTAATTTCTTTTCCCCTTTTTAAAAAAAGCAAACGATAATTTGTTTTGCCCATTTGGAACAAGGAGTCTCCTGGGAGCTTAAGAGAGTGCTCATCTTTCACCTTTCATCTGTAGCTGAAAACAAGAGTCTGCCATGACCCACTCAGCAGCACAGGTTAATGCCAGCAGAGTTCCCAGCGGCACAGTTTCCCACCCCCCTCCTCTGAAGCCTCGTTACTTCCTGCACAGTCATCTCTTCAGCTGGATGAGCTAAAGGCACTCTCCTCAGCATAACGTTGCATTAGCTGCATGTTGTGTATGGATTGTGTTGGCAAGGGATGCTGTGGCACCCTTCAGTGTGGGAAGGTGGTCACGGTCACATACCCCCAGGGTTTGGGCAGCCAGGCTGGTGGCAGCTTCTGAGGGGGTAGGGTTATGAAGGGTGGCAATGACCTTTGGGGGGAAGAAGTGCTGTCCACACTATTCTCACTAAGACCCACCTCCTCCCACTTCCAGCTGTGACCTTTCTCTGTCCCCTCCCTGCGGCAGCAATAGCCCGGCCCAAGGGATCTCTGTGTGAGGGGTAGAAAATGGATCTGGCTCTGTGTTCCCCCTCTGACTGCTTAGCCTGGCACTGTTTCCTGTGCTATAGACATTGCTGAAAAGTCCAGCCCCAAGCTGCTGCTGGTTTTACTTACTTATCTGTGTTTTCCATGCTCCAGGTCTCACAGGTAGGCTCAGTAATGACCCTTTTGAGGTAGGGCATTCTATTTTATCAGACTCTGGGTCTGGCTCTACAATACGTACTCAGCAGCAAAGGAAAATTGGGATACTTATTACCTAAGTATACATGTAGAAGAAGTCAGACTTTACAATGCACTGCTCCTGGTAAAAAATAATTTCCTTTGAGAAAAGGACTCACCTTTCTGCATTTTGGGTGTATAAATCTTTCTTAGGGGCAACCTGGATTTTGTAGAATGGATGACTATAAACATATAGAAAATTAATATATGCAGTGTTGAGTGAAGATCCAGTCAAAGTGAATTCAAATGTGAACTTAAACGACAGAAAATCAATTCCTGAGCCACAGTTTGCAACTACAGGCAGGAGTAATTCTATATTTTAAACAAAACATAGTTACTCCTGCCTATATAGATAAAGGTACTTTTCCCTTATTTTACACTGATAAAAATTTTATTGCAAATGGTTTATCTACATCAGAGAGATAACATTATTTTTTTCTGTGGAGGAAGAGAACTGGTTAATCTGCAGCTTTTATGGCTTTCTGGGATTAAAAGATGAGGAGAATGCTCTAAACTTTTTAGTGAAAGATGAACCAATGACAAAAACGTAAGAGAAACCCACAGCCCACAAGCGCCTTTCATCAAATGCTGCCCAATCAATAAAATGCTAAACAAAATTAGACAGCTGGGGTAAAAATAACACATACAAGATCACTTTGGAAATTGAAATAAAAATAAAGATTAGGATTTGTTTTGGGATTAAATGGTTTAATTCTTCTTTGTGTTGGATTTGTTTTTTGAAAGTTGCAGGTGGTTTGTTTGTTTTTAATTGCAGGTTGATGTAGTCCTCTGTGGAAGGGACATGCTAAAAAAGGGTGTTAATAGCAGAGGACCACAGAGGGACAAATAGTTCCCAGCCCTGGAACTCTCCCCAAGTTACCTCCAGCAAATCTTGCTTAGGGCATCAGGGTCCTGCTTTTGGAAGGAGCTGGAGACCTGAGTCTTCCAGATATGACATGTTTCACATGTGCTGTAAAAGCTGTAACTTTCTGGAAGTGTCCAAAAAGCCAAAATTAATCTGGTGATTTAGTCACAAGCTGAAACAGTAGTTGGGGTAGGCTGGTGGGAACAAGGCAGCGGATGAACTTGGCTCACTACTCCCTCTGACATGAACATGGAGGTTGTCTCCTGCTGGATTAGCTCATCAGAAGGAGTTAGAGCAGTCAAAGTCACTGGTTCTGGCACTTTTCAGTCAGCTCTGTTTTGTTGCATCCCAAAATGGATGCATTAGCTAAATCTGATTCTCTTGCAGTCCTTTAAATATAGAGATCCTGAGAGTTGCAATGGATTGGCTGCTTTAAAGAGAGCAGAATTCGATCCTTTGCATGTGGCTCTCTACCCTTCTGTGGGTAAATGCTAGAGAAAGTCAACCCTTTTCCAAAAGATTCATGCCTTTCCAACCCACATCCACTAATTGATTGCTCTCTATAAATTGTAGTAGTGTTTGAGATAGTTTTACTATCTGCTGAGGTTTCTAATTCACTGCTTTATTTGAAGTGGCACTTTCTATTTCAAGGCACTCTGATTCAAGAACTTCTGAGCTTATATTTAAAAGGTTATTTTGTTCATCATTGCCCTAATGAAGTCACAAAGCCAAGAAGATGCTGCACAAGTTGGATTTGTGCTGCTGCTTTCATCACCTGAACCAATATTCATACATTCCTACTTGACAAATGTCTCAGAAATTCAGAGCATCCAAATGGCTTCCTGTTCCCTGCAGCTCTTGGAAGAAAAGTTACCTTTGTTTACACGTGGAGATGGAGAGAAGCTCTCAGCAGCTTCTGGCTTCTGCCTTTAGAATGGAGTGAAAGCCCTTGTCTGGAAATACAGACACGTGTTCTGTGTGGGCAGTGGGAGATAATGGCCAGCTGGGGGGAGAAATGATGTCGCTCTGGTGAAAAGTAGGCAGTGGGCAAGCTGAGGATAGACACTAAAAAGATAAGAAAGACAGTGAGGAGGTTTATATCTGATGGGGAGAAAAGTGGTTGAAAAATGCATAGAGTGAAGAGAAAAATAAATGCTGGGGAAAATATATTGTTAAGATCATGTGGGGATTATGACTGGACAGAATTACATTTGCCAAGACCAAAGCAAAGGGTGTTAGAAGGACCATGTGATGAGAAGCAGGTATCTGTCACTCCCCTTTAAGAGCTCCTTGGTTCTGTTTGATTATCTTTTCACTAATGTTACAACTAAATGTTTCTTGCAGCTAAATTCCCTTCTCTGAAGATAAATAGAATAGAAGAGTTGTGGCATGGTTACGAAATGTGGTATAACTGAGGAGAAATAGAAGAGGTGAATTGTTACTAGCATGGCATTAGGGTGGTGCTAAGGTTTCTCAGCAGTAGTGATGTTTATGGCACTGTGTGAATTGTGTGCTGCAGTTTTACTGTGTCCACAGAGTGAAAGGAAGACAGATGAGTTACAATTTTCTGCAAGGAAATTGAGTGGTAAGGTCTGTCCTAAGCTCCCAGGAGGAATCACTGAGAGAAGTCATTTGATTTCTCAAATTCATAGCGTCATGGTATTGGAAAAGACCTCCAAGGGTCAGCAAGTACTTTCACTGCCCGAGGCAGGACCGCCTTTATCGATGTTAATCATGCCAAACTTGCTCTTGAAGATGTCCAGTGCTAAACACTCACACACTCCCCAGACATCCCATTCTCCTGCTTATAAAGCATCTAGAAATCTTTTTTTCCTGGTTTACACTTTGTTGGCTATTAGTAAAATATTTCAATCTCCTGTTTTGAAAGACACTTTGTAGACTTGATGAGATGACTTCTTGTCACGACTGCAAGGCACAACTCTAACTTCTGTTGCAACACATTGCAACAGGGGCTCTGCTGGTTTAGGGGCCAGGGTTTAGCAGATGTGCCCATGGTGGAGTCCAACTCCTGCATCTGCCGTCATGCTGTTGTTACACTGCAACTCAGGAGCTCAGCAACATCTGTCCCCTGGCTCTCATACAAAGACCTGAGATATTGGTTTTCTTTTCCTGAGAAAAACAAAGCTGGAGGCTCTGCCCCTGCTTTTTAATGCAGAAAATGGGGATTCAAATGTGATTTTACTTGGGCTACTGTTGGATTCCCTGAACATGCTGCACTCCATAAATAGTCACAGAGAAAAAATCTGGAAGAAAGCTCTGTAACTTGAGTCACCTGAAGGGTGAGAATAGCTGTTTCAAATTTTTGTGGTATATCCTTGTGAGAGTAGAGTTGATCCAGACCTCATGCTTCCTTCTTTTTATTTCATAAACATTGCTGTAAGATTTCTGAAATCTTTCATCATTTTGTTATTTATGCAGAAACAATGCATTAAGTTCAATAGATTCAATAGATCTGTTGCCCCAAAACAGCATTTTCAGCATAGAAAGAAATTGGAGAATTAATCCTTTTGGATTTGTGCAGTTATAGGAAGAAATTACTTGTGTGCTTCAGGAAAAAGGGAAAAAAACCCAGGGGACAAATATTGATCTTAAGTTTTCATGTAAGATGTGAGCTCCTTGCATCAAGAACTCTGATTAACTGCTTGTCTCTACAGCACCTCATGCAGGGCAGCTGTAAATGTTTTCTATGATGTCTAATAGGAACCATAAGATTACTTTTGTATCTTTCCTCTATGATCCAGTGCAGGCACATGAAAGGCAACATACCAGCACTATATACATATTTAATAGACAGCCACTGCTTGTAACCGTGGAAAGGTCCTTCTAAAGCATGAAGGACTTAATGAATGTCTCAAACACAATTGGTCGTTACACACTTGAAAATTTGAGATCAGTGGAAAAGCTGAAATAGCAAGAATTCCAGGATTGCACTTTGGGAGAATTTTGAATCAAGAAATGGTACAGGGACCGAAGGTAACAGGCTAAGACACTTATTCGTGTGTGGGTGCAATTGGGGCTTTCTTTTCTTCCTTCCACTCCCAATACACCCTGTTATTTTCAATACTTGAGAATTTGTGTCTGGTTTCTGTACTTGCTTTTTCTTCCCATGCTTACCTGGACAAGTCATAGCCTTTCTTTCATCCAGTCACAACTGTCTTTAAAAGAGGCAACAACTCCTTTTGGGTGAAAGAAAAGTACTCTAGTGGGGGAACAGTGGGGAGACCTAGTTTCCTTTCTTCAGTATGGCCTATTTGATGTCCATGGAAAAGTGTTGTGACACCCTCGTGCCTCATTTTACCCAAGAATAAACAGAGATATTAATGCTTCCCTTTCTTTTGGCAAATTGTGTTGTTTGTTGATGAAAGAAGTATATAATATTAGGCCTTGTTGTTATTATCAATGTTATTGCTGAAGATTTCACATGCATTTTAGGGAGCAGGAAGATAAATGTACACCTACCAAAGATCCCAAAGGCTGTCTTTATGAGCTGGATTGCTGTGAACAGGAGGATGTGGAGCTATTTGAATGTGGTTCAATAGAGCTTTGTGTCTTGTGCTGTCCTCAGGCAGAAGACTTCTGTGTACTGCCTGTGTCTGGGACAGAATTCCTCTTTCAACTGGATACTGGGCACTACCAGGGTATTTCAGAAGTGTATTGAGACAGTTCATCCTGGAAAATGTGATTTCACAGCCAGTAAAACACTAGACATGGTAATAAAAAGGCTTAATATGTGTTGTTTGTTTTGCTGGCAACAGTGATTTTTTTTTTTTTAAATTGAGCTTTTGAAGCTGAGCAGAATGATGCCTCTACAGGATTTTCTGAGCAATTTGGTTCAGATTTTCATCTGGAAGATTATTGTTTCCTTGCAGACAATAACAAAAAAATTCCACAAAAATAACTCCTTCTCTGGTTTTTTGACAACTATAAGCACAAGCCCCAGACACTCCAGTCCTGGAGCTTGTCTAAAATACACACCTCAGGAAAACAGCCTCTTCAGGCAAAAAGTGGTGCCTTGGTGTTGGCCTGTAAAACTATCAGATAAAGACTGTAATTTAATTGCTCATTTAAGACAGCCTAAAACTGCACTGCTTTCTGCCCCAGCTGCCTGCCATACCCCAAAAGGAGAGCCAGAGGACCTTGATGCAGCCAGAAAAATGAGGCTCCTCACAGAGTGGTTCCCATAGAATGCACAGCCCAGGGCACGGGGAAGGATGGAACCAGCACTTTCCACAGTGATATCAAACTACATAACTGTGCTTTCAGGCTTTCAGGCAATTGATCCAGGACTGCTGAGGTCCAGGGCATTAATATAAACGGCAGCTGGTGGTGATTTACATTAATCTGGGGGTCGTGATTGTGGCAGTTCAGGGGTGGCTCTAAGCTCAGTTTGGATATCTCTATGAAGAGAGAGAGGCAGAGAGCCTAAACATCAGCCACCCTTAAATTGACTGTGAAATGTGAGTCAGAGCCTTGATTTAATTCTTTATTATGGTGGAGAGGTTCAAAGTGAAGCATTACATTTTACCTTGGAGCTCTCAGCAGTGAAGGCAACAGGCTGGCTACAGCAAAAGCCAAGCACGGGGCAGTGGCATGAGAATGCATGCCTCAAGTTTAAAATTAAAGATTTTGCTCACCTGCAGAGTGCCAGTTATCTTCTATGATGTTTCCTATGTTTTCCAGTGTGTTGTTATTTTCCCTGAAAATAGGGGTCCAAAGCAAAGAACAGTTTTATGCACTGAAACTGTCAGTTCTGTGTCTGTGTGGAGGCAGCACTGGGGCAGGGAAAGTGACTGCAGGCACAAGGGGCTCGCAGGAGCTGCATATCCCCCTTGTTTTAATACTTAACATTTGGGATCCAATCAATGTAATCTGAAATGGGGTGGACCAAAAATGAAAACAGCAAGTGAGGAACTAAGTGGACAGAGAAGCAAAACTGGGCTCATGGTCTACTTCTTTAAAGGCATCCTTGAACAGGTGGGCACTCTTCATGAAGCTCCAAGAGCATCCAAAAAATGAGGAGGGAGCAAATCTCTTCAGACCCAGTGGGAACCAAAAATGTCAGAAAAAAAAAAGAGATCCCTTGATCAAGGGCATCAAAGACAGAAGGCACATCTGAAAGAATGGGAAGAGATATGTGACTGCAATCCATCACCGAGGAGGTGCTGTGAGCTGTGACTCTTGGAAATGCCATTGTCTGGGAGCAAACTGAAGTCTCATCTGCCCAGCAAATTTTATGAAAAAGCATGAGGCTCTAGAATCACAAATGATTTAATCTTTTAATCTTAAACATATTTTAACCTTTGTGTTTAACAGCTGCCAGTAGACCTGCCACCCATTAATACGGATTATGACTAATTTGTTTTTTAATCCATTTATTCTCCTGGCTAGTATGATAGATCACGGCAATGAGTTACAAAATTGAAGTGTGGTAAGGTGTTTGGCAGGCTGCTTATTCTTGGGGCTTATTTGTCATACTATGAGAAATAGTCAACTGCTCACTGAGTGCAGTAAGCCTTCCTAGCTCTTCTTTTACTTGTCACCTCAGGGTTAAGAGAGCTTCTGTTGGGTAGGAATTGTGGGGCAGTTGGGATCTTTCACCTGTATTTTCTAGTCCTTTGAGTTTTTTCTATCCTTCACTGCACTTTCTTTTGCTGCTATGCACAACCTTCAGAATACAATAAATCACGTTTCATTTATGTTTCTAGTGGGCTTGAACACATTTCAATACTTCAGACTCTCCTTTAGAGTTTTGGCTTTGTCGTCCTGTTGTTCATCAGCATTTCCAGCCACAGAGGCTCACAAAATGAATTCAGGCTGCTCATCATTTTTTGACATGCTCTGTGTAAGGAGTTCCAGCTGGCTCAGTGCACAGTCTCTGGAAAGTCCTGAAGCCAGACACAGTTTTCCGTGGACACAAAAAAATGTGAACGGTTTCACTATTTTCCTGCTTGTAACTTATCAGCTTCAGATGACTTGCCAGTATATAACTTTGCCACTCCATTTATCTTTCCCAGCTACTGCATATAGAGGTGTCTCTTTGTGCCACCCTGCAGAAGATCTTTATCTGTACCTTTGCAGAAAACACCTTACTCTGGCATCTCCTTCTTTAAACCAAAGTAGATTCTTGAGTCTCATGAGAAACATGGCAGCAACATACATAAGGTGGATGTGTACCTGTTGAAGTGAGCCCAGAGGAGGGGCACAAAGATGCTCAGAGTGCTGGAGCACTTCTGCTATGGAGACAGACTGGGCGAGCTGGGTTTGTTCATTTTGGAGAAGAGAAGGCTCTGGGGAGACCTTAAAGCACCTTCCAGGGCCTAAAGGGGCTACGAGGGAGCTGCAGAGGGAATTTTGACAAATACATATAGTAATGGGACAAGGGGAAATGGCTTTAAACTGAAAGAGGGGAGATATAAATTCAAGCACTATCCAGATGAAGGTATCAGCTGTGGATGCAACAGACTGTACCTCTTATCTGTGTGATGGAAAATTCCCTCATTATGGATTGATAGAAAGGTTGAGAGATTATTTAGAAAGCATACAATGAAAGAGTAGATGGCTGTAGGCTGATCAAGGCTCAGGCTTATTGGTTTATGACAGTTATAAAAATTGAAATGTTACTTACTGATCAGAGTAATGCCTCTGAACAAGCAGTACTGTAAATTCTAAGAGAATGTTCATCTCCTAATCAGATATACTTCTCAAGTCTACACTTCTTTTGGAGCTTATGCTTCTTATATGGCTTACTTACACTCCCTCTAGCCATCAAAGAAAATGCATTAGCTTTGAGCTGAAATGAGCTATTATTTCTTGTGTCCTAACTTGGGAAAGCCAAACAGGAAGGGATAGAAGGCGAATCAGAACCATGTAGTTTCTTGCATTTGTGCCCTCATTGTATGCACAGATGGCTAATGAAGCAGATCTCTGACGGCGCTGCTGTGTGAATGATCATGGTGGCTGGCAGTAAAAACTGAAGTTGCATATCTGAATGTATATTCCTTTAACTGACACGTTTATCCTATAGACCATGCATCTAAATAAACCTTCTCTTAGCAGGGAAGTGGGGAAACTGAACCAGGTTAACATTTTAATGGAGAAATCTTGGCTCACTGTCCACTGAAGTAAATAGAAGTTTAATGCCTCAACTTATTTTTTTAGTTGTTACTGTGTAACTATGGAAACCTGAAATTAGTTGTTCAATCAAACAGTCAGTGTTCTGTAGTCTTGCAGTCTTTTCAGCCCTAGGATCAAACAGGAGTTAAAAAATACCTCCCAACAGAAATTTAGTCTTTGTGAAAATGGCGATGATGAAATTGCGTGCTTAGAACACCATCTTGGAAAAATGCTTTAAGTTATTGCAGGGAAAAATAGTTTAGTCTGGCTCACTGGTGCTTAATTTACAGTGTGATTGCTCTGATGTGCCTGTCCTTCCAAATGTTTAGCAATGGAAAGGTTTGGGCATGTGAATGTTTTACTGGGGAGCACTAAAACATTCTGTGGCAGCTTCTTCATGACCATTTTGCAGGTACAGGCACTCCTCTAAGGGGACCTGACAGTAAATGTGAGGGACCTGGGGCTAACACACTTTTAAACTTCTGTTCATTGAGGACTAAAAGCATGAACACAGGTGAGTTGCTGTAAAGTAACTGTAAAGTGATGATTTGTTAAACAAAGAAGATGATTCATATTTCTATATCGGTGTTTTTAAAACTATTTTCTAAAAATCAGGGTCCTCACTGAGACCAACAGTACTCTGCAGTATACAGTAACACAGATCTCAGTTTTATGAAATAGATTTTTTCCTTAATGACAAAAAGATGTATAATTTTTTCCCTGCTGTCTGGCTGAATTTTCAGAAGGGGAATTGTTACTCTTTACCTTGAAGTGTTTATGGGTCTGTTCTATGGCTGGTTTTATGGTTACCGTGTCAAAGGTATTTGGTGATTGCTGTTTTGATGCCCAGCTGTAAAAGCCTCACAGGCTCCTCATCTGCATAGTTTCTTGAAAACAAGGCTAGTGAAAAATTAGGGGCAGTTTGCCGAAGCTGTTAGAAAATGGCAGTCTCTCTTTGTAGTGGACATAATTTCACAAAGTTGGTAAGAGTGGAAATGTCAGGGAAGATTGTGGGTGAATTAGACACAGATCTGCCAGGTGCTTAGATGCCAATTTCTTGCCAGCATCAAGGGGATGTCAGAGCAGATGCTTTACACCCAGAGTGGAAGTGTGGTGTGCATCCACCTCACGTCTATCCTCCCTGGCTGGGGAATTGACCATTGGTGGGGAAAAGGAGAAGGCAGCAGTATTGAGATAGCTCCTCCTGTCCAAACCCTGCTAGAACGAGGTGTCTCAGGGGAAATGGTTGCAGTAAATCGGATTTGTTCTGGGAACAGCAGGCAGTTAATCAGGTCTCTGCTTACTAAGTGTGTTCACTGGGATTTCCAGTAGAGAAGAGAAAGCTTTTAGTACCACTCCGTGCAAAGTGCAGGATAAAGGAGACACCAGTTGGAGAAGTTTGTTTCTCTTTTTTCCCTCCATGTTACATCTGCACTCTGTTTCCTCAAAACTCCTTTTCTACCACTGGGCCTTTTGCTGCTTTTCACCATGCCCTGCCTGATGGCTCTCTGGTTTACTTCCCAGCATAATAGAAGGCTTAAATGTGAAAACCTCTAAGTACTAAGAAGTCACAAGCTGGATGCTAGATATGACTGCTCTGCCTATGCTTTTATGTGTTGCTTTTTTCCTCAGTCTCTCGAGGCTGAAGTGTTTACATTAAGGGCATATTGTCTGCTATGTTTTGATAGGATAGGAATATGACAAGGAGTAATGGATATAAATTAAAAGAGGGGAAATTTAGGTTTAGATATTAGGAAGAAATTCTTTCAAATTAATTAGCAAGAAATGCAGTTAAAGACTTAGATCACAAAGTCTTTATCCAGAGATCACATGGAAAATCCACCTCTTGTCTCTTTTTCTCTCTCTCTTAGTTATACTGCAAAAGGAACAAGGAAAATGCAAGGCCCATATGTTGAAATGGAATGAGACTAAGAATGTGTTGAAACTTTTCACTTTGGAGATATGAATTCAGGGCATGGAAGGGTTGAGCCCCTCTGACCTGCTCAAAGGCTGCAGACACTCAGAAGCATTTCCTTGGCTGCTTGCAATAGATGTCTTTTGAAAATATTGCCCCATTTAGAGTTTCTGAGCTCCAAGAGTTTCTGAGCATTGAGCTCAGTGGAAATGAAGACAAAACATCCCACAGCTCACTGCCTACCAGCAGACAAACTGCCAAGCAGATTCCATTGCCAGATGCTGCCTACTTTGCTTCTTTTATCAGCCATCACCTGCTTTTATACACTCAGTGATTAATGTAGGCCATCCCCAATCCTCAGGCAGAAGTTGTTGCAACTAGATTAATATTAAATACTTTTGGCTTATTAAAATAATAATTTTACTTTTGCATAATTAAGCTCTTTAGAGGATTATATATATTTTTTTCCTCTCCATGTGGCAGCCCTAAGAGCTCAATAGTTATTGATCACCACGTATCCTAATGGAACCACAAGAGCTTGTGATACAGCTCTGATCTGTCTCTGCATTGCTAATGAAGGTGCTTTAAGCAAATTAGATTAGCTTCAGTTTTATGTAGCTCATATAGAAGCTTTGAAAATATATAAAATAAAAGTCCTCCTGATAATTTTTGACATTACTAGAGATAAAAGTCTTATTGTGACCTGAGGTAGCATCCTATTTTTTTTTTTGGAAAGCTGCAAGTGTAAACCTGTGTCTCTCTTTTGAGTCAGCACTCCAGGTTTGTTGTGTTCTGCAGCAAGGAGAGATCAGCAAGAGATAAAGGACCACGATACTGCCACAGCCTCAGGCTATGGGGCGAGGGAAATAACAGCTAATGATGATCACAGAATCATAGAATATTAAGGGATTTGAATGGACCTTAAAGATCATTTAGTTCCAACCCCCTTTCCGTGAGCAGGGACAACTCCCACTAGAGCAGGTTGCTCAGAACCTCATCCAACCTGGCTTTAAAAACTGCCAAGGTTGAGCCATCCACCACTTCCCTGGGCAGCCTGTTCCAGTGTCTTACCATGATCACAGTAAAAAAATTCTTCCTAATATCCAGCCTAAATTTCCACTCTTTCAGTTTGTATCCGTTACTCCTTGTCCCATCCCTATCCTATCAAAACATCTGTGTCAAACTCAGCTCTGGAACAGTTTGCATTGTGTGTTCCATTTCTTCCTCTGGGAAATAAAGCACCTTTCACTTCAAAAAGTGGATTTTTACTCAGAAAAGTAATACATTTTGTTCTGCTTCTGAATGGAGGGGAAGATTGGAAATAGTGGCTGGACATCTATTAACAGAAAAGGAAAGAGGGGCTTTGCAGCTAGTCTTTCTAACTCACTTCAGGAGAACCTCTGGAGTGGTAGGTACTCAAAAGGAGCCTTTAATTACATCTCCTATTTGGCTGTCATGAGATCAAGCCCAACTGCTCTGCAGACAGGGTCTGGGAGGCCAAACAAGCAAAGTTTGTCTGTAGATGGTACAGTGAGACTTCTTGGGATTGACTCCTCTGACAACTGAACCAAATACCTTATGCCCCAGATTAGAATATCAAAGTTTGATAAACATTTCCTACAATGAGGGCTGAGTGATGACCTCTAGTGTGGTGGAAATTCAGAATCCTCCTGATACTGTACATGATCTCAGAGCCTGTGTTAAGAGCTTGCACTGTCCATGCAGATTTTCTTCAACCATCACTGACTCAAGCCTTTGTATTTTAGACTGCAACATCTCTAGGGTGCTAAAAGGCCAAAAATTCCTTAGTGATTATCAGGTCTTTGGATACTGTGGTAATGAAGCTATATTAGTCACCAGAGAAACTCTCAGTAGTTGACTGAGGTGATGCAGCAGGAATTGGACAATAATTTATTTTTAGCTAAGATGTTTTTATCCATTTTAGCAACATTTCACACTAGTTCTCTGAACCCTGAAACTCTAACAAGGACCATTTTAGAAATTAAAAATGTATGGCATGAGGCTATTTGATGCTACCATTAAGGCACTTCACTGCTGTATTCCTGGATCATCAGGGGAGGAGGAGGAGGGGTGCCCTTCAAATTAGCAGAAGCTGCACATTGCACAGCTGCATGGAGGGAGCCTGAGTGCATTTTACTCAGGGAAAAGAGGTAGTGGTGGCCAGAAAGAATTGCCTTACATAATGGAAATGGCAAACAGCCTTTGGGTGTGCAGTCAAGAGGGAGAGAAGCCTCTGGACATAACATGTCAAAACACTTAGGAGATTTTGCCAGTGGATCCCAGTCATTCAGAGAGTTCAGTGGCAGCAAAGACATCCCACCACATACATTTAATTTGCTTTATGTGTTTATTCATTCTTTGCCTTTTCATTCACATCAGTTTGGCTGTGTCCTGGTACTGTATAAGCTCTAATTGCCTGAGCAGATAGCTTTTCCCTGACTTTTGTGTCATACATGAAGAATAGTCTTGGAAAAGGCAAGGGCTGGGCTAATAATACACTGCTGTTGTGTAGGTGTGCTCAGCACTTCCTTTAAATTCCTGCTGGCTAAAGGGTTCAAAGCCAGCTGGCTGGAACAAGGCTGTTAACTCTGCCTTTACACACCTGAATGTAAATGGCCTGACTTGTGAGAAATGATGGACACCCACGTAAATGTCCTATATTTCTCTGGACACATTTGGGGAATTCTTGTTTAAAAAACTACAGTACTAATTCCCACATCTTCCAGTTGGTTAACCCTGAGGGCTTGGCTAATTCCAAAGGACTGAGCTCTGTGACCTTTCTGCTGAGTACAATGTTTATCATATCTGAGCTGGAACAAAGAGCAAGAAGGCATCAGGACAAAATTCATGCCCTTAATCACTAACAGAACTGGAAAGAAAACACAGATTAATAATTTTGTTCCTTGCTCTAACTCTCCATATGGTAAAGCATGGCTGATTATGGGTTTTCAATGCTCCTTATTGCCATTATTTTGCTGTATTCTGCAAAAACTGCCACATTCATTCTTAGTGTGGTTGTCTAAAGGAAGGGAGGTCAGAGATCCAGTGTAAGACAACATAATTGACCTTTATTTGTCTGCAGGTGCTGGAGCATCTTCTGAAGAAATGTGCAGCTCTGAGCCAATGTCCCACCTGATGGTAATGGACTAGCTTCTCTCAGGGTTTTGTAAATGTTCCTCAAGACTCCACCCATGAAAATTAAGCTTCTGCAAGTACTGCTCACTGTTAACATCACATTTTGGTATCAGAGAGATTCCCAAATTAGTACCCTGCATTTTAAATGAAACTCCCTGAATGTTTTAGCCATTTCCAAGAACAGATTTAGGTGAATGAAGATGATGTTTGTCATGTTAAAGAAAGACAAGAAAAGTATTTTGCTGTAGATTTCAGTAGGAAGAATCTGATTTCTAGAAGATAACCAAATTATTTCACATTTTAAGAACTGACTTACATCCATATTTGAGTGAGGGATAGCTCACTATAATATGACATGAAGACCATCTCTTCCCAACTCAGTGTTGTCCTGTGATTCATCCAAAGCTCCTTAAAGACTCACAATGATATCACCTGGTGTGCACATTTGGACTTCGGGCTTGGGCTGGCTTACGTCCACAAGAAACTCTTCTCATGCTTTAATTTGTCCCTGAGATTTGAAGCTGAAGCAGATTTAGTTCTTTCCCTCTGCAGTGACAAGGCAGAGAAGCTGCATTTGCTATGAAACTTGTGATATGGTTCTTCTTAGTCCAGAGAGGGTTGGGTTGGAAAGGACCTGAAAGATCATCTCGTTCCAAGCCCCTGCCATGGGCAGGGACACCTCCTGCTATATCAGATTGCTCAGAGCCCCATCCAACCTGGCTTTGAACACTTCCAGGGATGGGGCATCCACAGTGTCTCTGGGCAACCTGTGCCAGTGCCTCACCACCCTCACAAGAAAGGATTTCCTACTAATACCTAATTTAAGCCTGGCCTCTTTCAGTTTAAACCCATTTCCCCTTGTTCTAGCGCTATGTGCCATTGCAAAAACGTGCCGTGAAGCCCTGAAGGATGGGAAGACAGGAAGGGTTGCACTGTGACTGCAGAGCTGTTAGCACTGCTGTGACAAGCAGGTCATACTTAGTTAAGCAACCTGCTCATTTTCACTCTGCCTGAACAAGAGGTCAAGAGAAGTTCAGTGTAATTAACAGTAGAGAGATACAGGGGATGGAAAAGTATGAGGCAGTGTTTATTTAAAGAGCTATAAACCTGGTGAAAAAAAAAAATTCCTACCAGAGAGGGAGCTATTAGAATCAGATTTCTTTAGGAATATTTCTATAATAAAGTCTTGCAACTCCATAAAAGGGTGCAAAACTGTCTGAATAAAACCCAAGGAACAGATTTCTGAAGCCCAGGAGCCATAAGGGACAGGAGCATCAAGCTTTGTTCATAGCTCCCTTACCTTGAGCTCATGCATATGTGGGAAGCTGCATTCCCAAAAATGCTCGGTTCATAATGATCCACTATTGCCCAGTGGCTGAAATGGAAATTTAGGAGTCCCAGTGGGGAGCTTCTGCTCCTGCAGGGCTTGTGTGGGAAATGCCGGAGAGCTTTTACAGCTCATGGAATGTAGCTCGACACACTGCTCTTCATCACTTTGTTCTGGCTGCAGCTGTTCCCCCTGGTAATACTGTTAATACCTGTAATGGCTGAAAATGGTGTTTGATGTGGGTTTGACTGATAATGGTCCTTGACATGGGTTTCCCAAGATTCAAAGGTTTTTCGTGCAGTGAGGTTGCCCTGTGCTATGGGCTGTTCTTCCCCTCCTCTCCTGGGAGCAGTCTGACAGGAGGGGAATGAGAAGGGTGAGAGCCAGAGAACTCAGAGCAGCAGGAATGGGCCAAC
Organism: Corvus kubaryi; assembly: GCF_017639235.1. Taxonomy (NCBI): domain Eukaryota; kingdom Metazoa; phylum Chordata; class Aves; order Passeriformes; family Corvidae; genus Corvus; species Corvus kubaryi. The sequence continues at coordinate 52,235,053 of NW_024581137.1, read as the reverse complement.
ACTGAAACCAAAATGGGCTTGAGAGGGGGTAGGTACAGAATCTTGGGGCATGTGGGGGTGCTGTCAGTGCTTCCCCCTGCATCTGTTGAGTAGGGCAGCAAGTATGCAGGAAAGGACAGCACCAGATGCTGACCCAAAAACTACCTAACTAGTACAATTCCAGCAGTAGCACAGCTGTGCTTGGCTAGTTTGGGACTTATATTTTAATTCAGAGCCAAAATAATTGTTTGAACAAAGGTGGTGGTTTTTTTTCTTTGAGGGATGCTCTTAAACACCTCTCATGTCTTTGAGCTCTCTCAAAATGTTGGTGAGCACAGCTCTTACTCTTGTTGGATGTTGGTTTAAAGGTCCCTCCCATACATTATCAATCATCTCCTAAAGTAGTTTTCCTACTTTAAAGCGCCAGAAATTAAGAGTAATTAAAAAAATGCTCAATTGAAATTGTCTGCCACTGAATCTGTCTGCCATAGGAGGAACCCTGTGCTGGAGAGGAGAAAAAACCTGAGCATTCCCTTATGGGGAGGAAGGAGTGGCAGAGACAGCATGTGATGGATCATCCCCCTTCCTTGTTCCACTGTGTTGCTGTGGGGAGGAGGCAGAGAAAATTGGGAGTGAAGTAGAGCCCAGGAAGAAGGGAGAGGTGGAAAGAAGGAGGTAATTATTCGTAAAAAGTTATTGGTGTTAAGTTATTGTCAATCAAATCAGAGCAGGATAATGAGAAATAAAACCAAAAGCCACTCCTGTAGCTCCTCCACTACCAGAACCTTGCCATGCAAACGTAACACAAGTAATCGTATTTCTAACAGAACATGGGTTGAAAAATGATCTGCCATCATTAAGGTGGACATAACTCCTATACATGGATCAAAGGCTCTTTCTAGTTAAAGAATTTGTCCTGCCTTTGGTCCTTTGAAAGCGCTTACCACAAATTTTGGTTCTGTAAAAATAATAATTCTAATCATCCCAATCAAAGGTCACCCAAATGTAGGAAGTTTTATCTGAAAAAGGACTTCTAAAGCTGTAGGGTTTGGCTCACCATCAAGAAACATTTTCTATTTCTCATCATTATATGAGCTTTTGGATTTGCAAGGAGAGTACAGTTTCTGAAATAAAACCCCTTCTCTCTAAAAGCTTAGATTTCACATACTGTTCTTTACCCTTATTGCTCAGTGGCATAAATTTCTAGTTAAAGTTTACACAGTGTTTTATAAACCTTGTAAGATATTTTCTATGTCCTGAAGTCCCCTGATCTTAGGAAAAAAGGCAAATCATGTAGTTCAGGAAATATAGAAACCTTGTCACTTGAAAACAGACTGAAACCCACTTCGTTTAGAATCTTCCCTCTGACACCAGCACCAGGCAGTGTTTCAGAGGGAAGCCACAGAGCTTGGTAGGAGACAGGTAGATTTGCTTCCCCACACTGGCCTCTAATCACAGGTGGCTGCTTTAAGTCCTGATAAGTGAGATTCTAAAATCCTTGCTCATGAGGCTCCCTCAGGATGGGGGAAATGGAAGGGAAGGTTTGAAGCTCACAGGAACAGACTCCCATCTAAGGAAGCTGCTGTTGAGGCAGAGGAGATGCAGACCAAGACTTTCCCCTGATTACACATGGACACTGCAGAAAAGACATAAATTAATGAGTTCAGGCAACACCGGGATTCTTTTATAAACCTAGATCAGACCTTCTGGTGTCCACTTCAAGATAGGTCCTTCATACAGGACAATGCTTTCCCCCCAGACATGAAACCAAATGTGACCAAAAGGAGCACTTGGTCCTGCTCTCAGAATCACTTCAGTCTGAGCCTCAGCTGGGGACTGAAATTACTGACATGTTTGAAGTAATGACAATGCTTATATACTTTGGCAGATGAGAGTGACAGTGCTCAGCACCAGCCAAAATTGAGTCCTTGCATGAGCTTACCTTTGTGGCAGGGATTTCTTAAGCTTAAAACCCAAAGCCTCTCAGAGACAGATAATTACATATTTTTATCTTGTGGAAATATTTACACAGGTTTGCCATGGGGAGTCATAGTGTCCTGTGTTTTGTGTGTTTGTGTTTTGTGTGTTTGTGTCTTGTACCCTCTTAAAAAGAAACAGAGTCTGGCTTTGAAAGTAACATTTCAGAGTGCTCACATCAAATTCTCCTTCCTTTGAGATGCTGCATGAATGGTTGTCCAGGTACAGGTGCAAAGGCTTTAACACAGGTGTGTAAAGAGAAAAATGTTTTTTGTGAGAAAGATGTTTTCCTGTATTTTCTTCTTCTGCTGGGTTTTATACTGGAAAGCAATAACAAGAACAAAAAACTTTCCATAGCTGAGTTCACATTTCCATTTGTAATTGCAAGAGCAGAGTAAGATGGAGCAGAAAAGCTTTAAAACAGAACCATGTGGAGAAGAGAATTTCTATACTAATGGACATGTTGATGCCTCAACATTTCATTACACGTCAGAATGAAACAAGCTTGTATTTTAAAATTTCAGAAGTCCTGCAAAAAGCTGATTCAAAAATTCTGGAAAGGATTTTTTTTTCATGATTTCTGTGAAAATAAACATGCTCTTTGGAAGCATCAATATTGCAAACTATTCATTAATGAGGAAGTACCTAATTCTCAAAGTCTCCACTAGAAAATATAAATTATTCTCATATTCCCTAGGAAGAACTCTCCTACTCCATTGATTCCTTTGCCAGCCTCCCCCATTCTCCTTTCCTAATGGTGTCATTGAAGGAATAAAGTTAATTGAAAATTAGTGGTCAGCTCCACTTATTACTGATCACGCACACCAAATCACTGCAAATGAGCAGTGGGCCTGGGGGATGCGTCCTTCTCAGGTGCTTCTGGACTCCACAGACAGCTTCCAAACCACAGTCCTGATAAAGCTTAATGGATCAGAAATGCTTTGAACTTGAGCTCTTATTTATCTTCTGTTTTGCCTTCAATGAGTCAATGGGAGTTTTGCAACGATGTAAACGGGAACACTGCCCACTCAACCAGAATTATATTACAGCAGCTCATTATTTCTTTGGTTCTAAAATGCATAAAAGGACATTTTCCCCACAATTAGGACATTGTTGTGTGATCCTCCAAATATGCAGTAGTTTCTACTGTGCTCATAGACAGAGTAATTGATGTTTATGGAGTTCTCAGAAGGCTGCATTTACTCCTCTGTGGCTTAAAGGACTCTATACTGGCCATTATAAAGGATTTGTGCTTTCTCTAGGAATCATTACTGTTGTGGAACATCTGAATCACTGTTGCAGAGGGTGTATCACTGGTGACAACCAGATGATTGATCCAAAACCAGTTTATTAAAAATTAATTTGATGTCATTCGTAACGTTGGCTCCAGTGCTGTTTTCTCTGAAGTCCTGCTTGCTTTGAAGTTTTGTCACTGTCTTCTTCAATATCAAGATCAAACACTTCTTCTGCATAAGTGTTACCATTCAGGGCAACGCTGTGTGTGACCTGTTTCCTTGATCAAGATTTTCTGGTGACCTATGCAATCAATCTGTGTCTGTTGTGCTGCTGAACTTCCACAGCTCAGCCACACACCCTGGAAGACTTTCATGGGTTTTGGGTTGGTTTTTTTTTTTTTAAATTTTGAGAGTTTAGCATTTTTTATTCTTTTTTTCACATCCCAAAATGGTTAGAAAAGTTGGAGTTGATAATCTGAATGCATCTAGAATGGATTTTATGCTTTACATCCTTTATTCTTATACTATGCCATCATGACCTCCCAAGAAAATCCCCAAGTGTCTTGATTGCAGTTGACAAAATATACATCAATTTTATTTCTCCTTGGATTCCAAAAGGAATAAGAATTAGCAGTCTGATTGTCTTCATAGCCTTTTCTCCCAGTCACAGAGATCAAGTTCACATTTATCAGACCTCCTCCAAGTCATCAGTGTTGCTCTGCTGTTTTGCAATTTCATCAGTTTATGACAGAACACTTACATTAGTGTGATTGTTTGTTCAAATTTTCCTTTCTCTGAAAGTATTCCTCTTTTGGATACTTCTTATTACTGCTATTATTCTGCAGGTCTCTGTTCAATCCCCTTCTCTGATGAGGGGAGTTCATCACCAATAGATATGAGAAATACAGGAGATAGAGCTGTAGGTGGTAGTAGGAACAAGGAGAATAAATGTGGCAATTCTGCAAACTGTGCAAGTCTAGGAACTTATATTCTCTAATTTTTGTTGATGTTTTTTTGAAAAGAATTCACAGATTTAAGGACTTTGAGGATCTGAGTGTTGGAAAATTTCATCCCAAGCACTTTGTCCAAGGTCACATGTAAAGAGCTTGTGTAAGAGCTAGAACCAAATATCCTGAGACCTGATTAGCTGCAGGATTATGAGCCTTTTGTTTATTCCCTCTCCTGTGGTCATTGCAGCATCACACACTCCCCTCAGTCACATTCAGCTAATGGAAAAGTTGTCATCTAATATACTGAGGATATTGCTTTGTCTCTCATATTTCAAACATCCCAAACTACAAAGCTAAAGAAAAAGATGCCCTCAGCTCCTCATTTATCATTTCTATTCTCACAGGATCTGCTGCTGCAGAATTTGTTTTCAACGTGAGTTAAGGGAAAAATCCCTCCTAATTGCTAAACTTTTCTAGTTTATCTTTTATTAGTTGCAAATAAACACATGAATTACATAGATGTCTGTTATTCATGAAAGATTGTCATAAAGTGTCTTTTTAAAGCACTTCAAATTTAGTGACACTTTCCCTCTTTCAGGAATATTATGATGACAACATAAGAGGAACTTGCCAAAAATGCTTTCTGGGTGGGATAATAAATCTGTGCAGCAAACATGAGCTCAAGTGATATTGAAGGCAAAAGGCTCTATGGAGATTTGCCATAAGAAGGTGTGTTCTTCTCCTTGTGGATGCTTTGTTTCTACAGCTCCCGTATTTCACTGCCAGTACATTATAACCTCTATCATTTTGCAACAATAAAACCAACAGTCACGCTCACTGCCTCCAAATACTTCACAAATTGTTCAATCCATTTTGCCATTTCCTTGGAAAATCAATTCCATGTCTCTATTTTAGCTCTGGTGAGCACAAAGAAGAATGTTTGGAAAAGTGCTGGTGTGCCAGGATAATCTGTGGCCAAGTGGGATCAGCACCTGTCAAAACCACAGTGTCTTTCCAGCCTTAAGCTTTATCTATGAGCACACCTAGCAAGGAAATGCAACTATTTCTCAGTCTTTGAGGTGAAAGATGTTATGGAAAAAAATGTGCTTGCTAGTTTGCAGGTCCATGGTTAAAACAGAAACTTAGAAATGCACCTTTGAGGTGTGTTTTTTTGTTATTGTTAGCTTTGTTGTTGCTGTTGTTGTTGTTTTTAATTTTTTTTTTTTAATAGCAAGAAGTAATTTCCTCTGGGTTAGCACATGGTGAATCATGCCAGTTCCTGCAGCAATGGCACACAATAAATCACACAACTAGTACTTACCATTTTTTGTCACCTGAAGAACCAGGTTACAGAGTGCAAGATTTGCCAAGATAGTTTTGGCATAATTATTTACAAATATTTACACTCATAATTTTTTAGCTTCCACCAGGCACTGAAATTATTTGTCATAATTTTAAGGCAAATAAAGAAGCTAAAGGTCATTTTCAGAAATTCTTTTTGCATCCTTGGGGTCCTCTACAAATGTTAGGCAGGTGTCAAAGCTGTGCACAACATCTTAAGTATGAACTAATTCTCATTAGGCTTGGGCAGCTGCTGTGCTTTCACACTGGAAACCTTCTCTGTCCAAGTACAGATTCTGCCAGGAATTTCAGCTGAGGGAAGTATTTTTCTTTCCAACCAACTAAATTCTCTTATCAGCTTCCTTTTTATTTTATCTGTACAAAGCAAGGAGTAAGACCCACATACCAGAGTGAGTACTAAAGCAAATGATTAGCAACCAGTGACCCTCTCCTCCATACCTTGAGGGGTGGCCAGAACTGAAAACGGTAAACTATGACCCCCAGTTAAATTCCAGCCACAACAGGAACGATATTTACATTGTGGATTTAGGGTTGAAAAAGTGAAATATTTGGGCAGAGGACCTAGAGTTTCCCATCAGGCTGTCTACTTGTTTCCAGGAGAGGACATCAGCTCCCAATGCTGCAGAATGCTGGTTGTGTTGAGCAGCATGTGGCAAGATCACGGGCACAGGTAGAGGTTTAACGGCAGAAAGTGGAGATGGGCAAGTAGAAATAGAAGATGGGCCATCTTTAGGTCCATCCTCATGGCTCCATTGTCCTGGACATCCCCTCAGACACACAGTGAAGGCTGTCAGGCTTGGCAGACCTCTTTCTCCAGCCCTTTCCTTGGTTGTGATGGAGTCTGTTTTTGTGGGCATCTATTTACACTGTAATCAAAATACTTGTTTGGAAATGTTTGGTTTCATTTGGGTGGGCTGTAAAAGCCTTCTGCTCTTCCTCTGCTTCTGAATGGGAAATGAGGCTTCAAAGTGACAAACCCAAGAGCTTCATTTTGGAAGTTGTTAAAATGAAATGTTCCATCATGTCAGAAAGTATTTATTTGTGACTCTTGAAAACAAAACTCCAATATTTTAAAAACACTTTAATTTTTTTTTCAGCAGAAACAAAAAATCCACAACCCAACAAAAACCCCCAAACTAACAACAATCCCGTTCTGAAAATTAGATATGAATCTACTGGAAGTTTCACTTGCATAAATGCACACTTCATTCCCACTGAAACCTCTTTTTTCATTCAATTTGGTGGTTAAAAGGGAAAAATAAAATAGCCCTCTCCCTGTTTAAGGACACAAGCAGAAGGGAATGACAGTAGTGTCACTTGCAGGCTGGGCCAGGGACTTAGAAAGTGCCAACACTCCCAGTCTTTTTTTCCATTTCTCGTGGGACTTTGCTGATGGGATTTCAGCCAGTGGGTTGACGGAGCCAGAGATGTCTTTGAAATAAAAGCAGCCTGATTTTCAAAAATACCCAATGCCTGTCACTTTTACTGACTGCAGCAAAACACTAAATGGAAAGAAGGGACATTTAAGTGTAGGTGTTCAGCCATCTGACTCTCAGGTTTATGTATGAGGCACAATTTCTGGTGTTAATACACAGTATCTCCCCTAAAGAGTCATGCAAGTGTATTTTGGAAAAGTAGGCAGTCTCTCAGAAAAGAATATGATATTTTTACTATGCTAAAAAGAATGTTATTTACTGTGTGTGTACAGCTCCTGTTGGACTCAGTACTATCCAAGCAAATTCTTGCAGAAGCTTGACACTAAGGCAGTTGTGTTATAATGTTCTTTTTACAGCCAGATTTAGCAGTTATATCTTGTTTTCCTTAATTTGTATTAGTTAATTGCTTTGCAAACCAAAATGAATAGAGGCAAAACTCCTGTGAGACTCTGGGAGTGTGCTGGGAGCATGTTGTATGACATCTGCTCTCTTCACTTTGAATTGCATCAGATTTTGGAGTGTAACAGACTGTTAATGGGTGCCGTCACACACACTTTGATGAAACTGTATCTCTACATTCTGAATTTTCAGCCCTAAGCTTGACCCCAATGGACCCATGAGAAGAGTTTTAGTTCCCTGTGACATGCTTCTTTTAAATCTATGCCAATGCATTTCGAAAGCGCTCTCAGTCTACACTACTGCATAAGTGTCACTGGACAAGATTTTTTTGTCAGCACCATAGGCTTGTCCCAACAATGCCAAAGTCAATGGTATATGAATCTATTTATTTGCAACTGCAGATCCCTGAACACTGGTGAAAGACACAGTTCACATCCCTGAATTCAAAGACAGTATCACTAATAAACAGCATAATCATGTATGTGATCACAGTGTGTAGGAACTACCCAAAGAGACACAAGAGGCTTTAGAAGAAATCTCGGTGAAGAAAAGGGTTAGAACAGTGAGTGTGGAATAAAACAGAGGGAGGAACAGGAAAAGATGGGCACACAGGGCTGGAGCAAAGATACAAGTGACATGAGGTGAAGTTCAGTCTGTTCCACAGGAAAAGAGAGAAAGCAGATGGTTCACAGCTATTGCAGCTACTGCAACTGTTCCTGCAAGCGGGAGTCACTTTGGCGAAGTTGCCTCCAAGATCTCAGGTGAGGAGTGATGGAATGAGGAGGAAGAAGGCAGGAAAGGATCACAGGATTCTTTAGTTCCCCAGGTAGGGAAAGGTCTCCTCTACCTTTAAGGCTGTTAGTCACAGTAAGGCTGCAGTGATATTGCACCCCTTTGAAACGCCCTGAGAAATCTTTGCTCTCTGAAAATGAGCATGGATACGAGAGGATCCAAGCTAAAAACTGAATCCCCTAATTGCATTTAAAAAAATGAATTATCAACTTTAGGGAAGCTATCCCTGGATCAATCCATTCTGGAGAACACTGACCTAGATGTGTAGATCTCCAGGGTGAGATATTTGGTTTCAGCAGAGAGATGTTCATTCACCCTGAGAGTCCTGCTAGAGATTTGCAAAGTATTAAACTTGCATCTAATACTTATGTAGTGAACCAAATTCTTGCCTTCAGCAACATTAATTTAATATTGGAATTAGCCAGTGGAGTTGCTCTGAACTCCAGCTTATGGAAATGAGAGGCACATCTAATCTAGAATCTCATGTGGAAACCGGCAATATAGATTGAGATGTTATTTAGAATTATTTCATGGTCGATACCATAACTTCAAAGCTCAATGTGATCTCAAGTCTCCTGGCATGGATACATGACATTTATTAATAGAGGTGCTGAAGGACTGGCATCCAGTTGATGTCATCAGACAAATTACTTCTCCATTACCTATTGATTACTGTTCTGCCTGGCAAAAAGTACGTGCTTACTTCTCATACCGATGGGAACCAGAAAAATTCAATAGCTGACTGCTTTAGGTAATTATCCAGTTCTTGAAATGCTTCATCTATGGACAAATAGAAACTGTGGCTTTTCCAGCACCCAGAAATCTGTTTTCTCAGCAGAATAATACAAGAGAACATATTGCTTTCGTGTTCCTCATATTTCTCTGATTCTTTTCCACTAGATGATAGGTTTAATTCATGCTCCAGGCTTTATTTTCCACAAGTGGGGCATAGTTAGTCAAAAGATGACTTTATTACATTTTATCCACAAGATAAGAGTGAATCATTAGTAGGATTTGTGAAGAAGTTTGGATCCAACAGATTTCCACAAAAAAAATCACAGTTATTTAAATAGAAATGCATGTAAGAATGTGTAAGTTTTCACCAAATAAGACAGGAGAAAATCCAAGTGACTTTTTTTTTCATTTCATTTTGATAGGAAAAACACCCTTTTTTCTGACACTATTGTCCAGACTAATTTTGTCTAAACTGCTCCAGTAAATGCCAATACATATTTTTACAGCATTACAAAGGCATCACATAAATTGATATATTATTTCCTTATCTCTGCAAAACATTTTGACACTGCTGAAATTAAATGCTTCTGTAGTCTTAAAATCAAACATTAGATTTCTGTGGATGAAAAGACTTCTGGTTTCATTTTGTTTTCCCTCTTTTCATAAAACCACCTAATAGGAGCACGGATGTTACGATGTGTTGTGGTGACAGAACAGTAAGGTCTGTTTCCTAGTCACAGTTGAGATTATAGTTGGAAGATCCAGATTGGCTCTTGTTCTCAAAGAGCTGATTCTTTCATGTAGAGAAAAAACCCCCACAACTCTCCTTCCTGTGAAATAAGCCTGGTGTTGCATTTCTGCAGAGGTGGTGTGGAGGTGACTGTTTATAGACCTTCTAATAGCATTTGAGATGGGATAGACACAGTACTGAGATTGGAGAGCTAAAGGGGAATTCATCAAGAAGGGAATGTGATGGATACATTCTCAGAGTGAAGCCCATGGAAGAAAGGATGGAAAACGGCCAAGTGCCCGAAGAATGGGGATGAAGGAAATGTTTCTCTACTAGCACTGAATCAAAAAGGGGTTTGTCTTGTTCAGAGTCTCCTGAGTCACTGTTAAAGAACTGAGAAAACTCACCAGGCAATTGTGACTAAACTCAGACATTCCAATCCCTCTGTGAACCACAGGGAGCTTAATTTGGGACGGGCAATGGCACTGGAGTGGGAAGAGAAAACTGAAATTGATGGGAAATGTGAGAACACATAGACTCTTGGTGGCAGATTTCAGCTCAGGAGACTGTTATTAGCATTTTATTCTTTCCAAATATCTCTTTTAAGATTAAGGATGTGAAGAGTCATTGCTGTTGTAGCTAAGGAACAGCTCCCCAAGAAAACACAGAAACTACCCTATACCTCAGCACAGCACCCCAGGTGTGCTCTACAGCCCTGTGCAAGAGCAGGCAAGCTATTCTTTTAAGATCTTTAAAAATTGCATGGAAAAGACCTTGACAAAACCTGCCCTGATTTACATCCTTCACAACTTCACAATTTCAGCTGTCTTCCACAGAGAGTAAATCAAAAAAGGATTTGTCTCACTGGCTGCTTAATCAGTCTGTAGTTGCTTAGCAGCTCTCCAGATTGGCAGTGACCAGGAAAGTTCAGGAGCCCTTGTGGCTTCTTGCAGAGCACAAAGTAATTTAAAAAAAATCTTTCTTTAATCTATGTTCTCAATGGCAAAATGGTCACCCACTGGAAAAATGGTCAGTAAAATGGATTTCATCAGAAAAAAAAAAGCAACACCCAAAGGCTTTGTTTTCTAGATTTCTTGTAACTACAGCTGGGACAAGGTTGAAACCTTGCACTGTGACAATTCAAATAAGTAAATAAATAAATAAATAGAAATATTAAAAACCTAACTACTCAAATCTGTTGTTAACACTTCACCAAAAAGATCTCAGCATCTCTGGTTGTCCTACAGCATTCCCTTTTCTCAGACAACAGTGAATCCATGTCCAACTCCTGTTTGGGTCTTCCCCAAAAGAAAGAGAAGAAACACCTCACCAGCCTGCAGGGAACATCTGGGTTATTTTGTAGTCTCTGCCATGAAATCTTCACATGGATGTCCAAACACTGTCATTATTTGTCAGGATTATGAATGGGAAAACAGGATCGGGCATAAAAATCTGAATGAACTTTGAATAGGAGCCAACATGGAGAGCTGTAATCCATTATTGGTTAACAGTAGTGGTTTCTGTGTGAGGAGAGGATGAGTGGGGAATTGCAGAGTTATGGAAGGTGTGTGTTTGACAGGGTTTTGCTTTCTCCATTTGTGAGTAGGATCAGGATGTTCTTGCTCTGCTGCCTCCAGCCCTTTTGAATACAGTGACTTTTCCTCAGCTAGAACAACTCAAGTCCCAGCCCTTTCCCACTTGCACAGTGAGCTCTACTGCCCCTACTGCATTCATGTACAATTGTCAGTAATAAGGAATAATATATGTATTTATCCATATCTGTGCTTGGGAGCTACTCATACCTCCCAGTGCTGAGTGAGGTAGCACTCAGGCCATCTTTCAGAAGATAAATAAATGAACAGACATTAGCTTTTTATTACTTCTGTGATATAAGTAAGTGCTTTTGGTAAGTGACTGCTTCAGTTTTAACAGCTGAAAGTTAAGCAACCTTTAAAGAGAGTGCAGTTTTGTGTTCACTGAGGTAGAAAGGATAACTTTCCTGGCATGATGGAGGTTTTTGAATGTTATTACATGCCCCGTGAGCAAGTGGGGTTTTAAGATTACAGTTCCAGAACTGAAACATATTGAGTGATACATCAGGGACTTGAGAATGAAACATAAGCCATGGGTAGGTCTGTTATCAAGGATAAGGTGTGTATGGCATATAATCAGTGTCCAAAACTGGGAGGGAGCATAGCTGGGACAGGTGGCTTGGACAGTATTCTGTACCATGGAATGTCATGTCCAGCATATAAGATGGGGAAATTACCTGGAAGCAGGGACTGATCTGGGCTCAGGAAGGGGGTTCTGGCATCAGTCAGTGGGTGGTGAGCAACTGTATTGTGCATCACTTTTTTCTTGGGGGTTGTTTTCTTTCCCTTTTTATTATCACTACTATTATTATTATTTACCATTATTTTTGTATCTTTGTTTTCAACTATTAAACTGTCCTTATCTCAACCTACAAGTTTTGCTTTTGATTCTCCTCTGCATTCCATGGGGGTGGGGAGGGAAGAGAGGAAGGTTGAGCGAGTGCCGTTGTGGTGCCTGATTTCCCTCATTTCCAGCTGGATTTAAATCACCGTACTGGTCCATGGCTTCCCAGTACTGTTGGCTTTGTTGGTGTGATGACACCCACAGGCTGATGATTCCCAGTTTTTTACTGTTCCTCTTTGGATAGAGTACATTGCACAGACATTCCTGCTCTTGTTTAATAGCACTTTCTGCAGATTGCTTCCTTGGATTAACATCTTGCCTTTGTTCAGCTGTCAAAAATAATTCATGCAACAGTGCAAAACATATTTGAGGCAAATAATAGCACAATAATGAATATAAACCGTGTAGCAGTGCAATGCAGATGAAACAAATAGGGAAGGAGATGAAAGAATTAATAACTATAACTACTGGAAACAGGTTCTTTTTTAAAAGGTAAACACAGAGTGATAAACATCAGCCTAAAAAGCAGAAGTGTGTGCAGCCTGGAAACAAGGTGTAGACAAGCAGAACAGAGTCTCCCCTTAAAGCAGCAGAAAAATAATCAGAAAATGTCTGGCAAGAGAAACTAAGTCATCTCTAAAGACTGCCAACAAATAATACATAATGCATTTGACTTCCTGCTTTGCTCTTTGCATACCCAGATCTTTTGGCTGTGTCACAGGGAGATCTGGCAAGCCCAGAGAGGTGAAATGAAGCCCTGAACAGGAATCCAACACATGTTTTACTTCTCTTACATCCTTTCCTGCCCTACATAGGCTTATATGATTTCATCCCATTGTAAATTATCCCATTATCATCACTGTAACACCTGAAAGCTGATCTCAGCCAAGCTGATCTGCATAATGTTACATCTGAGCTTATTTATTCAGGGCAGCACTGCAAGCTGGGTTGAATCTTTGGGGGATTTTTTGCTAGTTTGTTTGCTTTACTTTTTTAACATAAATATAGCATATATATAGTGTTCACTTTGCAAAAGAGAAAACTGAAGACTTGTGAAACTCCATGAAAAAGAATTTCACAAGATGAAGACCTGACTTTAGCACATTTATGCAAGTCCTTAAATCCCTCGTTGTTGAAATCATCACTTAAGTTTATACACAGTGCAAAGGATGTTCTTCCAGCTCACTGACCACAACATCTAGTAGATGTGTTTACCAAGGAACTTTTCCTGGTGGTACAAAGGTACACTTTACTGTGCAAGGTTTCTACTTAAAACAATATCTATTTTTTTTTTTCTGAATAAGAACTTAATACAAGTCAGGAGGAGGACTAAAGGTGAGGACCTCAGAATTCATACAAGGGAGGGATCTCCCAGGTTGTCATGATCCAGAACAATGATATGCCCTTGTCCACATCCATCAGGGAAAGAGGGGAGATAGCTCAGACCCTGCTTCATTACTTTCTAACAATTAGTAGGTACCCTGGCCTTTGCCAGTCACATTGGTGGTGGTGGCAAGCATGAGAAGGACAAATCCCACCAGGCTGGTGAAAAACAAGTTCTTTTTTCCATTAAAAAAAGATTCTCCAAAGGAGGTGGTCCATTTTGCTTACAGAGGATTTTTTAATAATTGCATTTTAAATGAACAGAAGTAGTTTTGATCCAAGAGCTCAGACAAACAAAGCAAAACCCCGTTTTTTTTGCTGTCCATGGATATCACATTTATGCCATATAAACCCCTTGCTTTGGAACTCCTCCTGGCTATCTCAGGGGACAGGAAAGATTGCTTTTCCCCATTTTTAATCCATAATTTAGCTGCTGGGAGGGACAAGCAATGGAAAATTTTTAATGTTAGAGATGTCATAGGAAGGATGCACTGGGTATTCTTGGTGGCATTAGGCTTTTTAGCCTGTTATTGTGTTTTGTCTGCATTGAGGTTCCAGAACGGATTTTTCTCCTATATTTTTTGTGTGAGAGTAGGAAAGTGGATCAGTTTTATCTGTAGCATGGGCTGCAGTTCCTTTCCTATGGCACATGGGACAAAGTATATAAGGAGAAAAGGTACTTCACAAGTCCTCTGCTAGGGGAGGTATCTAAAGGAGGGAGGCAGCAGCCACACTCCACTGCACATTTCTGATGTGGCACATTACTTGTGTGGGTTTGGGTTTCCCACTCTATGTCCTTGATCAGCATAAGATGGTGGGAGGAACGTCTGCAGGGCAAGAACAGATGTTCTCTGTGCCAACTAAAAAAAAAAAAATCACTGTGACATATAGAAAATGTGGTTTACCTCTTTTTTTTTTTTTTTTTTTTTTTACATGTTGTCTTCTACAAAAATGGACCTGAATTCACAGATTTGGGTGGGGAAAGGGAAGTGTTGTCCACTAGTTCATTTGTATCCTCCTGACCCAGAGAGCTGCTCAGAAGCAAGAAGTTCTGGATTTTTTTAGAAGCAGGTGAGAATAATTTTTCACTTAACCATCCCTTTCTCACTTAAAATAATTACATATATTTTGTCTCTAGGACGATATGCAGGCTAGATAATAAAAAGCATTTTTGTATGTTGGTATTGAATGGGTTTTGTAAAGTACCTTCATGACTATTTGTCTTTTATTTCAATGAGTGCCAGGTGATGTAGAAAATTCTGCTAAGTACCTCTCTTACCTTTCTATAAATATCTTAAAAATCTATGACCTGCACAACCCAGATAAGAGCAGAAAACAGAATATCAATTTGGATGTTTTGTGGATGGCAAATTATCCACACAGATTGTCTGGCTCCTTTCCACACCAGAGTGTCTCCTTCCATCATGGCCCTGAGAAGGACACAACTTTCTAAAGTTAATTCAAGTTATGGGCATGAGTAAGGAAGTGGAACTGCTCATTGGGAGAGGACAGACTTGTCTGACAACCAGAAGGAGCCTCCTAACATTGTAGAGGTAACTTTGGAAAATGTTCCCACAGGGAACAGTTCTTGACGTGTTCTGGGTCACTTTAAACCACAAGGGGAAATAAGCAGGACCAATCTAAGCTTTCCTGGAAGGGAAAACACTGGGAGTAGCTATTTTTTCCCAACAAGTTCTGTTCTTGTCTCAGACACACTGTTAAAATTCAGGCCAGGTATTTATTTGCATATGGATTTGCCAAGGTGTCAAACAGTTCCTAACACGTCACTGGAGGGTGCTCAGATAATCTAGAGGCTATCACCCTGATGGGATCACATCCTGCTGCAGAGGGAAAGTTTTTGCATGCTTCTTCCACGCCAAATTCTGTTCTACTTTTTGAGACTATCTTAGAAAATAAAAGTTTGGTAATTCTTGGACTTTGGGGAATTGGAGAATTTGGGAACTTAGATTAAAAAACCCTCCTTGAATTCTTTAAGCCTAGGGGACTCTTTCCTTTGCTACTGGATATTTTTGGCAAGAGTGATAGAAAATATCCTTTGCTCTATCAAAAGACAAGAAACATCCTGTGGAGGACTGAAAGGGAAGTTGAGAAAACATTTTTGAGAGGCATCTCCAGTGAAGAGGCTTCATTTAATGTCACTTGAAAGAAAAAATCCATTTCTCTCAAACTCTTGCTCCTTTTTACCGAACTATTATACTTGGGCACTGCCAACTAAGTCAGAATGTTGGTGTCAGGTGTTATTAACATTTACATGCCCTTGAAAGTGTCAGGGAGTGTTTTCTTGATATTGTGGTGTTTTTTTTCTTGTTTGATGTCCTACCTTGTAAAGTTGGTGAGAGCATCCTGGAAGAGGGTGAATGCTTCTCTTTCTTTTTAATTCCTGTCTTCTGTTGTTGTCAGAAGCCATAATGTTGGAAGCTAAATGCCTCAGTGCAAAAGTGGAGATATTTTTCTTCTTTCTACAGGCTCTTTTTACTCTTCTACACTGCCAACTCATGAGTAGGTCTTTGATAATTGTTCCTTTCAGCACAACTTTTTACAGATCCTCTTGAGATTAAAACTTTTCAAAGAATATCACTAAACTTTCACTGAACATGTACCAAACTGTACATCAATATAAAATTGTTCCTACCATTCTAGTTGTTTTGGAGAGAAAAACTGAAAAAGAAAATGAGGAAAACAGAATTAGGAAAATAAAAAAAAGGAAGAAAAAGGTTGACCATAACTCCTGACAAATCTTTCAGAGATTGCCTGACTTCCTGTCCTTGGACACTCTTAAGTCCAAGTTACGAGTACTAATTGTAACTTGTTCATACTGGCATGGGAACAGTGGAGCAAAATGGAAGTAAACCAGAGACTTAAAGAGACTGAGTGGAAAAATATACCACAGGAATGGCTCAGGATGTCAGACGTGTTCTAGAAAGAGATGGATAATAGGAAAATAGGATTCAACAGGTAAAGATATGTGCTCCACAAGCCAATCATAACCCTCGCTACTGGACACCCGGTCCTCCCCTCCAGGTTATCACCAGAGGGGTCTGTTTGCATTAATAAACCTCAGTAGATTCTCTGCTGAGGTACGGTGGCTGGAGAAGAGAGTAGGTAACACTGCTGCTTTGAGCCCAGAGTAATTCAGGCAGGTTTACATCATTCTCCTGGAGCAGAAAAAAATGGGTCCAAGAGACTAAAAAATTAGGAATATCTCTCAGCAAATTAATTCCTACTTGGAATTCTCTATACAGCCCTAAAAAGTGTAGATTTTTGCAGACTTGAAGGGTGGGTACAAATGGCGTCAGAGCATCTTTACTCTTTCACACAGGGGAAAACCAGTTCTGCATGTGACTTCTTGGATGGGTCTGCATTGGCTTGTGGTAGAGTGGGAGAGTGCAGCAGGGCTTTTATTTTAATGCTGTAATAAAATATCTACAATAAACTCTTATGTAATTATCAGTGCTCTGTTTCCATCAGAAATGCTCAACATATCTGACTTCAAAAGAGAAGATTCTTTACCAAGTAGGCTAGGTCAGTTATATCTTGCCAGTAAATACTGCATCTAATATCACATCTATTTTTACTGAAGTTAAAATGATTATTTTAATGCATTATTAGTTGTTAATTTTTACCTGAATGTGTCACATTAAAATAAAACATTTAGCATCCAAACAAAGATGTGAAGAAGCGCAATGTCACCTGTAAAAATCAGAACAACTGAACAGGGCCAGGCACTTGCTGACTGCCTCACAGGGAGTGTCACAGCAAAGGGCCACATCCTGTCCTTGATGCCACCAGTGTAATTTGCAACAAGAGCACTGACTATGAGCATTTCCATCATGTTCTGGTTATAAAGTAGAATACTGAATATGATAATCTGGGAAGAACCATGTGCTTGAGTACAGGAAACCAGTTCATGGAACAGAATGAATTGATGAGAAATGTGGATGACAAAGGTAAATGTTGTTTCTCAGCTGGCTTAAACAAAGGCTGCCATGGAGAGGGAGCGTCCCTTCTCTTTCTGCTGCCCTCACCTGCATGGTTCTTCTCTTCATGGTTCAGTAATTTCACTGAGTGAGTGAAATTTTCAACCAGCTCAGTGCAGATGGATTGTGACACTTAATTTGACATTGCTAACCCGGCAGAACTAGGGCACATCTTCCAGGTCCACATATGTGCCCTCATTACATCATGGTGAAGGAACAGGAGAAGAGGCAGACACTCACTGGCCTCTCCTGCCTCATAGAAACCTAGATCTGTGTGCCAGAAGGGGCCACAACATGCTGTGGCAGATCCTCATCTGGACATCAGGGCTGCACCTGGGGTGGTGTCTTGGTTTGAAAGACAGGTGTCTGCTAAGGAAGGCAGGAGCTCCCCTTGGAATGGCAGATGCGACCCCCCTTCCCTCCGAGTTATTATAATTTTGAAATCAAGGGGCTTTTAGGCAAAGATGTGGGAAATAGGAATAACAGTTCTTTACTATTATATATCTATATGTGTATAACCAGTCAAACAAACAGCAATAACTCTGGCAGTAACAGCAAACAATCACAAACCCAGCCCCAGCCTTCTCGGCTGTCGGGCCCTTTCCCCTCGGGTGCAGTTCCGCTCGCAGCCGGCAGGGGCGCTGGCGGCTCCCGGTGAGCAGGGCAGGTGCGATGGTTCCCCCGCGGCTGCAGGGGGCGCTCCGGAGCGAGCTCGGGGAGCACGCGGCACCGGTGCCCTGGGATCCCGGGAAGGGATGGGACAAAGGCTTCACAAACCCCTGGGCAGCCGATCCCGGTGTCCGGCCAGACCCTCGGGAACAGCAGGCTGGAACGGCAGGCACAAACACAAATCCCTGGTGGCAGGTGAGATGTATCCAAATGGGGAACCCCCCAGAGGTCTGGACAGGCAGGGCGAGCACGGCTACCACGTAGCGAAGGCTCGAAACAATGGCAAGGGCAGGGTGGCCACAGCCCAGCTCCCAGTGGGGCAGGGAAGGTGGGCTTGGGATCCCGGGGTTTCTCTGGCAGAAGCAAAAGCAGCCAAAGAAAGCAGCCTCCTTCTCCGTCCAAACACCAGGGACCGACTGTCTGCCACCCAGGTGAAACACAAGAGTAGCAAGATGCACCCCACCCCACTGGCCAGGTCTTTTGTTTTTCTTAATTATCCAGCAATTTGTCCCCCTAGAAACACATATGGGGAAAATTCCTTTTAACAGAAAAAAGCCCAGGAGAACTCCTAAAACCCCAACAGGTGGTCAAGGCACTTACCCCTCAGGCAGATGCACAGAAAAGGAATGCCTGGGTTTGTAAAATGCCATATGTGAACTCTGTGGCAGAGCTGGAGATAATTCTCAAATACCAGTCAATAGCATCAGTCACAGGGCCTTGAGATGTCTTTAGCTTTTACCACTGAACTGAACTCTGTCTGAGCTGTGCAGGATTGATATGGCTGTGATGACTTCCATGCCAGTAAGCCAGCTTGGCCTGAGATCAAATTAGCCAACAGAATATCACTGTCGGTAAGTTTCAGTTTCCAGATGCCAGTGTCTTTTAACATTCCTACCACAAGAGTGCTACTGGGGTGTGTTTTCTATTATTTAATTGGGTGAAGCCCATCTTTATTTAACATTATTTTGAAGTTTAATGTAGTTTGTCTTTTTTTTTAGGTCACAGGACCCACAAATCAATATGTATTGAGTTAGACAACCACAATGAGATAGTTAATTCTCATCCACCACGCTTTGAGCACTACCTGCATTGACTAGAGAAGGCAGAACTGCCTCCTTGCACTGAAAACCAAGGAAAAAACCCACTAATGACATTGCCAAGTACTAACCCTAAGTTATTTAAGCTAGAATTTTTGCTGAATTAAACTATCAGTTCTTCTACATTGTGTAATGACTTTTCCAAGCAAGCTCATAGGTATGCATTTGAAGTTTCTATCTGCACTGTATGTTTTATACTCTGTGGCCACTTTAAAACACATTAAAGGTAAGAATGTCACAATCTGACTTAGACTGACACTGAGGTTCTTTCTCTGGTATATAAATCATATTTTTTTGCCTTTCAGTAAAATTCCTCTATATAAACTCTGGTGCCACTGGTGAAAGTAAATTTACTGCAGGGTATTTGGCAAATAGACAACACCATTATCCCATCTTTGCAGCTTATTTTTACACATAGACTTTGGCAGCTGGTGGTAAGTGGTTATCCTACCTGTAACGGTGTGAAAGTGTTTATCTGTATAAAGCACTAGCTGTCAATGACATTTTTTCCCACAAAGCTCAAAATACTCTGCATATTTCTTCAAACCCTGGTGTTTAGGTCTGTGTGATCACGCACAGCTCTTCTCTACCTCTGATTGAGCATAAACACATTAATGGCTTTATGATTAATGAGAAAAGCCTGGAAATGTCATTATTCACAACTTAGAGCTCAGAAGATAAACAGCAATAATCCCAAAGCAATTGGTTTAAAATTAGTAGAGTTATATGTAAATAATTATAAATTGAAAAAAAAACCCCAAAAGTAAATTTCATACTGGCAGTTATGAATGACCTGGAAAGGCAATTTTATGGTTCACTAAGAGGGTGGGGGAATGTGTTTTTCTCAAGCCCACCATGGCAGGATCCTGAACCCAGGTGATGATTTCTTAGCATTGTTACAATACACACAGATAATAAATTTTTCTAAGAGCAGAGTTCAGAGCCTCAGCATTGTTTAGTAATGCTGAATAGCAGATGATGCCTCAAGGAGCTTTCAATCTCTTGGGGATTAAATGGACTATTGCCCAAATCCCTATGGAATTATAACTTTGAGGATACCTAGCAGGCAGTGAGAGACTAGAAACAAATTATGCCCAACCTTGGTGTTACATCCTGTGACACCGCAGGCAGAGCAGTGCCAAGGTGTGACTTGTTTAGCAGTGAAGACACCCAAACCATGGCATGGTCATTCCTGACCTGGGACAGGGCCAGGACCTGCTTTTCCTGCTTTTGGAACCAGCTCCCATGACCACCACTGATGGAGGCATCCGACAAAAGAAGTGTGTGGGATTTTGTTTCAGCTATTTTAAAGTTCCATTCCTTCGTCAATACTTTAACCCTTTTGATCCAAATTTTCTGTGTTCCGTTTTGCATTAAGTAGTTCTGTTCTTTCAGAAAGCAGAGATGAGGAATTGCCTCAGCCAACTTCTGTTGAGACATCTCAATATTTTCAAGTACTTGCCTTTGCAATCTTTTTTTTTTTTTTTTTTTTTTTTTTTTTTTGATTGTCTACAAACAGGCAAAGGCCATGTGCAAAAAGAAATGCAGGTTCCTTACATTTGCCACTTTTCCAGATTTGGTAAGTGTGTAGCAGTGTGGTATTTCCCACCCTTTTTTTAGGTTTATGAACAAAAAAGCAGTGAAAATTATCATGTTCCTGTGACATGAGACTTCACAATATTCCCAGGAAACAGCATTTGTGATGGAATCAAACCAAAACTATTGCTAGTTTTTTTTTTCTCCTAAGAGTTCTCTAGTTAGGGAAGAATTTAATCTTGCTTCTAATTTTTTCCATTGAACAATTTTGTAAATAAATCTGCAAAGTTTAAGGGTGAGATTTTAGAAGGTCTGTCTTGCATTTCTTGTGCTTCCAACAGAAAGTCGTTCTCTTTAATGCATCTGTTTCTTGTTTTGGTTTCAGAGAAGATTGTATACTTTCCTTAAAAGTGCTGAAGACCCTTGCAGTGCTTTTTATCCCTCTGCATCTTCAAAATTTTGACAGGAATGGAGTCCTTGCTAGTGCTCTCTTTTATTATGCACTGTTCTCTTTGGCGTCAAATATGACAATATTCTTCAGGGAGACTTAAAAAGGGAGGGATGGCCCACTCATTGTCCTGGTTCATAAAGAGCAACTGAAGTGGAAGAAAAATTATCATTAAGGAATTTTCCTGGAGATATTCCAGGGAAAGCCTCAAGACTGAGCAAATGAGAAAGGCAATCTCTATCAGTTACACCTGACTGTTCGGAGAATTAAGCTTGTAATAGAAATCATAACAAATGCATTTTCTGTCATTGGGAGGTTTGCTGGCAAGGCTTGGGCAGTAGGAAGAACTTTGGGCTGTGCCAAAATTAATAAATTTAGGGATGTTACAGTTACATACCTGCTGCAGCTTATTTTGAGCTGCCATTCATGTTTTCTTACTAGTGCTGGCAGTCTCCTCCACCCACAGAAACAGGGAGTGCTGTTTCCAGGGTCCAGGCTGATCCAAGCCCACCCAGCAGTCCTGGTTATGTCACTGGTCAACTAAATAACACAAACCAAGACCTGCCTAAAGGGGACAAAATCCATTTAGAGACAGTCTCACCACACCGTGGAGAGGAGAGGGGCAGGTGTGTTGTGCAAGGGGTTATAAAAAGAGTTAGAAAAGTAGATTTGTACCCGAATAGCACATGATGGTTGCCACCTCTAGTGCTGCTGTAATACAGCTGAACCACAAAAGTATCTGAGCATAGCTAATTTTAACCTTCATGGTTATTATCTCTGGTTTAGTAAACAACCATAGCCAAAGAAGTAGAGCAGCTTTTTATTCCTCTGTCCTGTGTCTTGATGAATCCTGCTGTATTTTGCATCCAAATACAGCTGTGGATACAGCTGCATACTGGCATCAGCTGGCAGAGCTCTGGTGCACCACAGGGTCCCACTGACGCGGGACTGGAGAGATGCTGGGACAGGTTCACACTGGGGCCTTAGATAAGCAGAGTTTTCTCTGATAAGGCCCTAACTCTGTGATATTAGGGATGGGAGAGGAAGAAAGGAAGGGAGGTTCTTCTTAGTAGAACTTCTGGTCTTGCTACCATTTCTACAGGCAAATCATCCAAACTCTAAATGGATGAAATCAGAAAGAAAAGCACCAGAGATGGAATGTTTTCCTCAGTTTTTTTTTCCTTGGTGTTTTCCACCAGTCTCTGCAATACTGTTTATGTCCTCTGTCTCCCTGCTATGTGGGTCACAGACAGACTTGTCTGCTCCTAAAAAGTCATCCTGTTCTTTTATCTGCCATCAGGACCAGTCAGGCTGCTGCAGATCTACCTGCCCCATACCATGCTGGGGCTCACAACTGTGAATTCTTCCAGCTCATAAGATGTGCCAGAAATTCCATTTTCCTACCAAGCAGCATTGCTATAACAGGTATAAAATAACTAGAGGGTAGGCTGTGGAAGCTGCACATGGCTGGGCAGAAGGGGGCCGTATCTCATTTTCCTGTCTCAGTAATTTTTCTGTTTCCCCCCGGGGCATGTCTCCTAAGCCTGCCTCCCTCTTTGCCTGGTGCAGGGCTGGTCTCACCTCTCCTAGACAGCACCAGCCCAGGTCTAGTCATCTGCTTTGGTCCCACTGGGGACATTGTTCAGGGTTTTTTTCCTAATCATTTACTAGAAGGGGAGAGAGAGTGTGGGAGCTGCATTTTATAGGGGATGGGCACAGGAAAGCGTGGGTATGGGCGCTTCCAAAGGGTGTGCAGATTACTGTAAGGACCAAGGCTACTAGAAATGCCTGCAATACTGCTTATTCAATTATTAAATCAGTGCTCTCCACTTTTTAAAATACTTTAATGTGCTTGGAGGAGAAAGATACTTAATTTGCACATTAGCTAGAACAAAAGCTTTTGTTCTGAGTTGATTAAATGCATTGCAATTGCTCCCACATCTTTCCCCAGGCAAGCACCCAGAATTTATGTACTGAAACATATCAGTACTGGTGATGACTGTGCACAAGAGGATGGGGATAGAGAGGATTTTGTTGCCTGTGTGTCTGGTTCTTTTGCAAAAGCTGATTCCTGTCTTCAATCTGGTTCCCTCCAAGCAGTGGACAACACTGGCTGAAGATTTGTGCATTGACCTCCAGTTGGTCCAGATCAGAACCCAGAGGAATTTTCTGAGAAAGAGGAAAGGACATTGCAGCCTTTCAAAAGTCGTTCATGCCTCCAAGGCTGATCAAAATGTCTGAGAAGTGGTTCTGGTGTGTCACTAACAAACACGCATCCAGTCAATCATGTTGCATTTGGGGTCTTTTGCCTAAATGGGGAGAAAGAGCTGAGAGAAAAAGGAGCAGTCAGCAGAACCCATCCCTGCGTGCCAACTCAGCCATTTCTTGGTGCAGCAGCAGTGTGCCCTGTCTGCTGGAGGACAGAGCTGCAAATATTTGCACTTTGCATGGTCTGTTACATGAGGCAGCTGAAACCCTTATGACCAGCAAAAATTCGAAGCTAACATCTACACAAATCATGGATTTGGCCATGATAGTCAAGGTGAGAGAACAAGTCTTGGCTGATCCCTTCTGTGCCAAAAAATCTCCATGGCAATGTGGGTTTAAGAATATTTTCAGTGGAAAAAACAAACTTAATAACATTCTCCTCACTCTTCTTTTTATTCCAGCCATCTTTTGAGCACAGCCTGTCAACAGCCTCTGGAGCTGTGCAGAACCTTTTCTGCTGGATATCAAACTTCTTTTTATAGTGCTGTTCACTTCTTCCAGTTTGCACAGAGGCAGGAGACACATCTGAACCCGCAGGATATTTTTGGAAAATTAGAAAGAAAAATATTGTGTTTATTTTAAGAAAACAAAGAAGGTAGCCCACTTTTTGAACAGGGCCAAGGTGGCTGTTTAAAATATTGATACTTGTACAAAAGGCCTGGCGACAGAATGATAGTTCAGCTTTGTGTGTGTTTGTCTTCCCCTTTGTTCTCTGATGAGACAAGCCTGTTTATTTATGCTGGGGGCCGCTTGTACAGTGCAGATGAAGGCAGGGAGAATGAGCAATGAACTCTCTGGACAGGAGAGGAGCTCTCAGTAGCCCTCCTCAGCCAGAGACTGCTGACTTTAATTCAGGATGGTGTGTGGAGATCATGGCTGCTCGAGGTGGGAGGGAAGAGCTGGCTCTTGAGCCCTGCTGTGCTCTGCTGCTTGGGTTTAATAAATCAGCTGGATTTATTTTCACATAGCTTTAGACATCTCTGGTATCATCCTGGGCTTCCTTTACAATCAGTAAGAGGAATGGGCACCTACAGCACTATTACAGATGCTTGTTTTCAGAGGAGCTGCTCCCCCAGACTCTGCTCACTCTCTTCCCTGAATATCCACTAACTCTGATGGGATCCTTGTGGGATCAGTGTGGGTTAGAATATTTAAGTGCAGGGAGTTACATTAAGCCATCTGAATGCATCTTTAGTGGAAAAAAGGCTTTTGCTTCTCTGTCCTAGAAGCTTTCTATACTTTAAATAGATGTATTCTGACTTGTTTTCTGCGACCAATCCCTGGTGGGAGGATGTATGTGTAGCAAACTTAAACCCACTGAAAATAAGCTTGTTTTTATTATTTACCTTTTTCTGCCTCTGTAGGAATAGTCCTCTCACTTGCCAGGCTCCACGGGCAACAAAGTATAAACCACCAAGTTTTAGAAAGTGTTTTGTGAATAAAGCTGTGAGAATAACCTTAGTGACACTGCTTGTGGCTTATGGTTTATAAACCAGTGAGGCACCTCCAGAGAAGGAAGTAGAAAATTATGGAGGAATAAGGAATAAAATTCTGCTCTCCCTACACTGATAGAAATGTGGAAAGCATGTACCTGGCAGCTCTCATGGTGAGTTTTATCAAAGCAGTTGCTGCTGGCCTAATTTTCCTGCCCAGTAAGCCAGGTTTTGACATTTGTGGCAGCAGAGTAAAGGCTGTATTAAATGTGAACTACTGTTCCCCGTCACCCAGATGAGCATCTCTGGCACCAGAAGTATTGCAGGAGTCCCAGTCCCCATGAACAGTTTTTCTGCCCTTAGACACAGTTTCACTCTGTATTTGGGAATGATGTTGTCTCCAGGTGCAGCTTCTAATGCTGGAGAAGAGACAGCAGAGGTAGTTTTCCTTGTGTTTGGTACCTATGATATAAAGAAATACTGCCTTAAGTGAAAAGTCCACATTTTTTCTGGGGTAGTCTGAAATCCCTCCATGGCCTGCTGGAGATAAGGAGCATCTGTCCATGTGTTTTGCAAAGAGACAGAAGCATTCTGTTGTTGCCCTGTTAAAATAATGACTCACATAAAGGAAAGGTTTGGAAAAATCAAGCGGGAGGAGTGAGAGTGCATGTGACCGTGTGTGCATGATACCTAAAAGTCTGAGTGAGGATTAATATTGTATTAGAAATTTAACAACTCTGAATCACTGCAGTTTTCATTTAATGTTACAAATGCCTGTAACCTTAAAAGTCTAATACATGACAGATACACTTAATTACCTCACTGGAAGAAAAATAATGATCAGGACTGTTAAGTAGGAGAAATGAAACCTGACTAAGCTGGCATTTGTTACAGTGTCTAGTTTTAGACTTTTCCAAGCCATTTGATGGCAAGTCTGTAAGCAGTGGGTGGTCACTAATGCCTTTTCATGGTCAAAGTAACACTTTCTGTGCCACTTTCAGTGCTGGGTTGGGGGTGGGCTGGGTCCTCCCCAGGATGCTCTGACAGAAGAAAGGATGGACCAAGATGAATAGAGGAGGGTAGGGCCTGAGGGTTCCAATCTGTCTTCACCACTGACACCACTGAAGCTGGGGGAATCATCTCCTCCAAACAAAGGCCCAGTGTGAGGTGAACAAGAAATTAATAATTTTGTGAGCTTTAAAGTAAACATAGAGTGATTATTAGTTTTAAAATTATTTATTATGCCAAAAAGCAATAGCCAGTGTCTCCCATGCGTGGTTCAATATTCAAGTTTCACCAGCAAGCATAACATGTAGTTTCAGTGAAGCAGACTTAGCTGGGTACCTAGTATGGAGTGCACCACCAGGAGGGAGAGATGATTTTTGACATAAATTGAGTTCATCTTTATCTGTTGAGAGTTAGTTTAATTTTTTTAAAAAACCAAACAAACGAAACTTGATATTAATGGTAAATCCAGCCACAGTCTTCAAAAAATATACCTTGTGAATGTCCTTGGGCATCAATAAACAAGGCTTCTGACTGGAGCACCTTTTAATATAGTATTTTTTTCTTCTCCTTCCTTTTCTTCTTTCCTCAAATTTTTATTCATTACAAAGTCAAAAATTGTTGAGCTGAAAAATGACCACGTTTAAATTTCTTTTATGTTAAGCGTGTCAGTGAAGCAGCAAAGTGCTTTTTGTATTTCTCCATTGCTCAAGGCAATTCTTAAGGCCTTTTCTCATGATCTACTTCTACCCAAACGCCTGGGAAAAGAAAAAAATTCTTCAGAATGAATTGATTTATGAACACAGCTATTGGTTTTTAACACACTTTTAGTTTTTTTTGTCTTTCTCTCCTGGATGAAAGATGTTTAGTCTATGAATATTATTGGTTCTAAAAAGTCTTTCTCATATGTCTCATGCAGTCACAGAGATTAGAGAGAGAGAGACTTTTTGAGTCATTTAATTCATCCCCTTACTATTACAGGACTGTCATCTAAAGTATATCCAGTACTTTATTTTGTTCAATTCAAAATAATTTGGTAGATGTGGGCTTTGAAAATGCCCAGGAAACAATTCCAGTGTCTCATCAGTCCCATATTGATCTGGATCAGTTGAGACAGCCCATCTGGACCAGCAGTGTCACAGCACAGCTGTTTTTGGGAACAATCTCAAAGATCCACTGGTGCAGCTGCCACATGTGGCTGCTTCTCCAGCCCATCCATCCCTGCATGGCTCGGGTTGGGGCAGCTTCTGATGTGATCTACAGCAATGCTCACACTTGTGGCTTCCACTCTTCCATCTCTTGGGGATAGGAGGGAGGGTTGTTAATCTTTCCTGTCCTAATTTCTAAGGGCCCTCTGCATACCAGCTTCCTCCAGCTATGGTGCTTAGAAATTTCAGATATGCCTTTCTGGGTGGTGCTTTTAGGCATGTAGCTCCTCTAATGAGAGTTTCTGGAGACTTGCACCTTTGAATCCCATGAAGCAGAGCGTGGCAGTGGCTTGCTTGTAGTAGCTGGAAGATGCACACCAGATCCTCTCTGTGTACCGGGGGCTTTGCCTCAGTTTCTTGCTCTTGTTCAGAATGTCCTAGATTAAAACTGCTCTTTGCTTTCTATCCTGACTGCAACTGAGTATTGGCATCCTCCTGCCCATGAGCTGGTTTGGAGGGAAGCTGAGATTCAAGTTGGAGCGTGTAATTGCTCTATTTTGTGTGAGTGCCTCTGGCATATTCTTATACATTTATTTATTTAATCAAGAGTGTGTTTAACATCCCACAAGGGCCAGGTAAGCAATTTCTATTTGGTCATGACCAATTTTATTTATTTCTGAGCAGAAAACCTTCCATTACCAAGAAACATAATGCAAGCTAAGGTCATTATCTTGAAGTTTACATCATTGTTACAGTTTTCCAATAGCACAAAACTCAAAGATAAGCACTGAATATCGTAGCTTCTTGAAGGGGCTGGAGCCAGATCCATTTGCTATGTCTGTCACCTAACTGAGTTTCCCATTATCCATGGGGCTGGGGTGCAGGTCCTCTGCAGAACTGCCGTGGTTGCATTTGAGCTGAGGAGAGGGTCCTTGTGCTACAAGGTGTGGCACCACACAGAGATTACAGAGCTTGCACCAGGCCAGGCCACTTGTTCAAATACCAACTAATTTTTAACATTTGATGCATCCACACAGTTACTGAATCATTTAGGTTGGAAAAGACCTCCAAGACCTTGGACTAACCTGCACCTTGCCAACTACACCACAACACTAAGTGCCACATCCAATCGTTTCTTGAACGCTTCCAGGGATGGTGAATCCACCACCTCTCTGGGCAGTCCATTCCAACTTTAACAACCCTTTCGGTGAAGAAATTCTTCCTGATGTCCAAATCGAACCTCTTCTGGTGCAGCTTGAGGCCATTTCCTCTTGTTCTGTCACTGGTTGCCTGAGAGGAGAGATCGACCCCACCTGGCTACAGCCTCCTTTAAGTTGCTTGTAGAGAGTGATAAGGTCCCCCCTGAGTCTCCTTTTCCCCAGGCTAAATTCCTCCAGCTCCCTCAGCTGCTCTCACAGCACTTGTGCTCCAGACCCTGCACCAGCTGTCGCCGTTCTTGGGACATTCTCCAGCCCCTCAATGTCCTTCTTGTAGTGAAGGGTCTGGAACTGGACACAGCACTCAAGGTGCAGCCTCACCAGTGCCCAGGGGGACAATCACTGCCCTGGTCCTGCTGGCCACACTATTGCTGATACAAGCCAGGATGCCATTGGCCTTCTGGGCCACCTGGCCATGCCTGGCTCATGTTCAGGGGGCTGTTGACTCAGATCCAAGATCAGTGGTTGAGGAAAAAGGGTAGGAACAAAGTCTTTCAGTCCTTCGGGCAATGTTGTGTTGAGGGTAATGAATGGAGTGCTCAGATTTTTCTGCTTCTCTGTTTGTTTTTTGCTTGCTTTTTTGTCAATAGGAAACAAAAATGCAGCTTCCACACATCTCAGGTGAATTCAAGGGATGCTTTTAGGCAGAAAAGTACTCACTGCTCTTTTTCAGCTGATGTCTTTCACATGCTTTAGTGCTTATTGCAGTAATCAATTAAAGAGACTATGGTGAGCATTTTTTTGACTTAAACTCCTAAACCATGTATCCAGGAACCAAAATACGTGCTTGGATTTCCATGTGCCAATGCCCAGGAGATCACATGGACACAAGGGACCTGGAAAAAGAAAGAGAAAAGGAGAAAGAAAAGGAAATGAAAAATGAAAAGTGGAGAAAAAGGAAAAGGAAAAGGAAAAGAAAACCTCTATAAAGGTGATTAATCTCATGTAGTTCATTTTGGAAAAATAATGGCCTAGGGACATCAATATTTACCTATATCCACTCAGGCAAGCTTTTAACACACCTATATCCGCTCAGGCAAGCTTTATAGACACACCTATGGCAATGAGCTGTGTGCATTGGGTGTGTGCCATCCACTGTGGGGACAGCCATGTCCCAGAAAAGTATCTCCTCAAAGGCAGATCGTCCTGAAAGTGATGCTTCTCCATATCTGTTTTTCACTAAGGCATCACTGAACCCTGACCCAAACTCTCCATGACCCTGCAGCAACACAGTTTTCCAGTTTTTATTGATGTCAGTTAACAGCTCCTCACTGCCTTTGCTGCTCACTCTGTTGAAATCTTGTGGATATATCCACACTACTTATTTAATTTTTGGCCTAGGAGACAGTGGGTGAGCGGTAGGTCTCACCACAAGCATTTAGTGGCTGACTATGTTTGTGCCAAGTGTTACTAAAGGGACAATTGCCAGCCCTTGCTGGATAAAGATATGGTTAATTATGATTAATTTTAAAGAACAGCCTGCAAGGTGCAACATCCACTCATCCTACTTCTGCAAATCATGTCTGCTTAAAGATAAGCAAATATCTAGAAACAAATTAATTGACATCTACACTTCTTTCTGGGTTCACGCTTGCACTGCCCTGCTACCTGGAAGCTGCAGTCATAAATCCAGTCTCTCCATGTGCTAAATGCTGTGGAAGGAAAAGGAATTTTGGGGAGTTGTTACTGTTTGCTTGGGTCTGCAGAGTCCCCATTCACCCACCTTTTGGATAATTTTAGCACTTTCCCAAGCAATTGCTATTTCTTTGGAGGACAGCCTTGGCTGCAATTCACTCTGGATGTTTTAGGTATTATATTAAGATATCATCATCAACCTATCTAGGCTTATCAGTGAGAAGAGACAGGGGATCCTTGGTATTGCCCTAAAAATACTGTGTTCTTTGTCCTGTCTTCTCCAAATGAGGATAGAACAGGAAGTCACCAAGTAGGAAATCAGAGGCAAAATCAGCAGTAAGCAAGATTAACTAAAAGAATGAATTGAATAACAACTAGCATAAAGCTGGTCTCCTGTTAAAAAAGGATATTCAATACAGGTTTTCCTAGTAATCGTCATTATTTCCTATGAATTTCCAAAGGGACTGAGGAAGGAAGAAATATTGGAAAAGCAATGTTTTCAATCCTGCTTGAGGGACAACTTAAAATTCTGCTCCCTCATGCAGCTGTTCATCAGTAGAGCACAGAACTCCAAAACCGTGTCTGCAATTCAGCCTTTTCAACTTGATATCAAGCAGGGCTCTGACAATATCTGGGTAATTGCAGACTACTTGGAGATATTCCCTTGTTCTCAGTTTAAGGTCTCTCTCAAAAACAGAAACAACAATAAAATTGCATAGATTGTTACTTCAGAAACAGTCAGAAATCACTGGTCTGCTTTCCATGATGTTCTCTTAAAGCACATTACCATTTTAGTGGGGAAGCACAGTGAAAGCCAACAGTAAGTGTTGTGGCACACATCTGTAGTGGTAAAGTTTTGAAGGGGGGTATGGGACATGAGTAGGAAAAAGAGAGAGAGAATAGTGCTTTCTGTAGCTCTTTGTTGCTGTTGTGAATAGCATCACAATATCTCTTAATGAAGCAGATGTTCAGATAAAAGAGTTTCAGGCTACAGGCACCAAAAAATAGAAGTTTCCACACAGCTTGAGTTCCAGCTCTGTTATCCTTGTTAACCAGTTGTCATGCTCTGCCTGGCAAACCATAAGCTCAAAGGCATCTGTTGGAAGAAAAGTATATCAGAAATATTTCCATTACAGTTTCTTAACCACATCTTGCTGTGCACTCTTTCATCATGTTAGATGGAACCTTTTCAGACTTGTGATCCCAATTTCTATTATTTCATTCTCATGTGGGGCACCACAGACCTAATGCTCTGCTGTTGTAAAATGGGAAATAAGTTTACATATAACAGATGAGTTTTGATTTAATTGCTTTTTACTCTAATTACGTGTTAGTGCTTGCTAATTGGAACTGTGTCAAACGGTCTCCAAAGTCTCATGAGAAAATTGTTATTTTAACATCCACATGTGATAAAACTCTAATATATTTGGGACTCTTTCTCATTTTTGGATGTATAAATGAGAAAATTGTAAGGGGAAGGGGAGAAGATGTTTTGGAGGAGAGGTCTGGTTTGTACATTAAGTATGGGACAAGATAGTCACACTTCACTTTGGAGAAACCTGGATCAATGATAGGTATCACCATTCTCAGAGTGAAAGGTATTTGGAGACTACTTCCAAGCACAGAGTAGCTGCTAAAAAGGCTTGGTGAACCTAGAATTAGGTGCAGACCAAAGACAATTAGACCACTGGGTCAAAACCAGCATTTGCACTGCGAACATCTGCTCTGGGTTTGTGTCCAGACTCTCGTGATCTCCTGCAAGCCAGAGACTGGTGAGTGTCTATTAGGGAATGTCAGCCAGAGGCATGGGCAAAGGGACAAATCCACCCTGTGTACAAGGCTTAACAGGAGGTGCTTATTTTTTAGCTGCCACGGTTGATGTTGAAGTGGCCTGCCTGGCTCGTTGACAAGCAGGGTGCTGGCAAGCGGAAGCATAAAGCTGGCTAATGGGAAAGGTGCACAAATCCCTTCAAAAACAATAGCTGGCTCTGTGCAACCTAGAGGCAAAGCCAAAACCATCATGTGCACCGAGGTACAAAACAAACAAAATAAAAAGAAAAATAGGTCCATAAAGGATAACAGCAGTGACTGCAGTGTAGTCGTGCTGCTTATGTCCTCCCACAGCTGTGTTAGACAGCACAGATGCTGTAATCACTCCTCTCATGCTTGTGACTGGGGAGACAAGTATTCTCCTCATGCTGTGGAGGAGCTGCATGATGTGGTGGTGAGGATGATCTGCCAGGACCTGTGCCACTGCCTCCTCCCAGCACACAGAGGAAGAGTGCACGTCCTTGCTGTGAAAGTGATACAGAAGGACACAGGTCCCCTGGCCACTGTAACTCAGCTCTGATTGTAAAGTAATGAGGTCTTGAGTTACAAGAGCCCTGCAGTGAAACCTCAGTGGAGGCAGCTGGAAACAGAGAAAGCCTACAACAACAACAGCAGCAGCATGTGGGCATTACAGTTAAAGCTGCTGACTGCAGCAGCATTCGTGCAGACTGCATGAACACACCTGTGCTTAACCCACCCTGACCCAGACTCTGTAGCTGAGTGTGGGTTTGTGTCCATGATGTGAGTTCTGAGGTGTGGGAATGGCATCTGCCCTACAGGACCTGGAAATGATGAGGCAAACAAAGCTCGGTTTAGCACTCTACAAGACAGAAGGGAACCTGCATGTACAAGGTGGTGTACAAGGTAGAAATCGTGGGTTATGGCAAATTTTGAAGAGCCAGTGTAAGGTTTTCATGCTTGCTAACACATATATGTGCTTGGTGGTCCTGTGAAGACAGACTGATGCTGTTATGTTACGGACAGGTTTCTTTCCTCAGCCTCAAGACCAGAGTTTTCTGGAATCCCCGAATTCAGGAAAGGAGTTTGTCTAGCCTGAAAGTAAAAATTTTCCCTATGGCTGCTGCATCTTCAGGCTTTTGCTTCTAAAGACCACAGGCTAATCCTGGGCTATGCTAAGATGCCTCAGGGAGATGGCTTTCCTATGGGAGTCTCTGTCAAGGACTGCAGCACCATATTCCCTTTGTTTATTTTAGTTAATAGCTTGAAATTGCTCCAGAAGAAAGAGGATGTGTGAGTAAAAAGGAATTTGTCAGACCTAAGTATGATTACAGAGGAATCAAAATAGCTTTACACCTTCAGATTTATGAAGATCTGCCTCAATGGAACTCTTTGTTGTCAATGGAGATAAAAAGCTAGTTTAAGACAGTAGGTGATCTGACCTGTTTCAGAGGTCTCTGTCAGTATGATGGTTTTCCCCCACCTCTGTCCCTGTTCACTGAACCTCTGATGACTTTAAAGGCAGCCTGCAGTGACTGGCTCAGCTACAGCCACCTCCATTTAGTCAGCTAAATCCACAGGCTGGTACAGAGAATCTGGGTCAGAGATGTCGAGTGCAAAACCAATAAAGCAATGAGCAGACACATTCATCAAACTCTTCTATAGGATGAAAAGTTGCTGCAGTAGCAGCAGCATACAGCTATTTCTTCTCTTTCATTAAAATATGCTTAACTTGGGTTGCTATTCACTTAAAGGTTCTCCTTCACATTTCACCTTTTCCCTTAGAATTAACCTTGGAACTCACAGAATTTTCTTTAAATATCACAACCTCAACCTCCAGGGTTAGTTATTCTTTAGCAAAATTGCTCTTGCCTAGGCAATGCTGTATACTAACCAGAACTATGTCAAAACATTAATTTACTTTCCTACTTATTTGGAGAGGGGAGGACATTTGGGATATTTAAATAGTGTTGTAAATCTAATTAAGGAAATCTAAAAGAGTCTGAGTTTTCCCAACTGGCATGATTTCCTGCATTTCTTCCACTGATGTTGATGTTCCTCTCAGTCACCTCTGGATTCATCAGGAGATGTCAGACTTTGCAGAACAAGCTGTTTACACAGGAAAATTAAAAGTACTCAGTGCTCATACAAGTCTCCTGATTGATAATATGCCCAAAGCACAGTATATGGGCTTCTTTCTCTTCTTAGGTTGTGTGCTGGGTGCCAAGCACTGTCTGAAGTCTGCAGTGATTTATCTGTGCACGTCTCTGCACTTACAGGGGGGATGGAAGGAAGTTGCCACAGTCTGAGTTGGAAGTGCAAGTGCATTGCTCTGGCGCTAATAGCAGACTGTTGTATTTCTGTCAGTCCAGGCTCTGTCTGAAAGTGCATGTTAAGACCACTTCCAGTAATTTATGAGATGAGTGAGGAGCCAGCAATGTGAAGGAAGCTGCCAGGGCAAATCCTTAATAGCATGAAATGCAGTGCTAAGACAACATGCAGCCCTGGAACAATGTGATGTGACTTCTGTTCTTCATTTTTGTCAAAGTTCTGCAATTTCCTGAAGGCCATGAACATCTTGAGAACCACGCCAGTCCCAGGGTCAACTAACTGTCCAGACCCCAGTATGCCACAATGGGACACTTTTTTCTCTTCAATGACACTTCCAAGAAAGTCAGTGCTGATTGACCCCCGCATTTACCAGACTATTGCTTCTCCTGCTTATCAGCTCAGGTTCCTCCTGCCAGGTCATAAATCATAAAGTTGCCCAGAATGTTTGTACAGTGCATGGGACACATGGAGCTGTGACCAATGGCTGAGGTCATTAAGCTCCTATAAAGCCAGCAGTAATAACAATAATAACAAGAAGCTTGAAAGAAATCTGTGCTTTCCTAGAGGTTCTGGGAAAGACATCTGCTGCAAGCAGTTCTTTCATACAAGATGCAAAGAAGCACTGTTAAAACCGTTCTTGTGATTTGTCACTGATTTCTGTGCCATCATTACCCTTTCTCTAACCCAAATATTTGCATCTTCAGTTGTTCCCATATTGTTAATCCTTTTATTGTCATTGTTGTTTTCATGGATACAATTTCTCCTCATAAGTGACTTTTCATTGGTGCAAAGCATTGTTTCATTGCTGTATTGTGTTGCACAGCTGCTATTTTTCCTAGAATTGCATTCTTTGCTGTAATTTCCTGCTTAGCACTTAGCACAAAAACCTGTTGTCCTTTCCTATAATTTTTGCTGGTTCAGTCTTGTTCTTGTCTGTGATTCAGCCTCCACAGACTTCTTTCATGGAGTGTCCTTTTCCCTCTCTATAATTTGCATTTTTTGCAATATTGTGTATTTGTTTCCCATTTCAAAGGAAAGTTGCAACACTGTGTTAATCCGATTCTCTTTTCCTACCTGCTTTTCTGCTTCAGCTTCAGGAATCCTTTTTTTTCGCTCCCATTTCCACTATCATTAACAGTGAACTTCCATCACCTCCAAGGGCAGCCTGTTTTAATGTTTGAGCAACATTTCAGTGATGAAATTTCCCCTATCATATAATCTAAACCTCCCTTTCCTTTCCTACAGGAACCTGATGACTGAGCACTGCCTCTCAGCTACCCTCTTATTCGCCCCTCAACTTTTCTCTTTCTGTCTTTTCCTTCCCTACCTGTCCCTTGTTTCTCTCTCATTGAGCTACCATGTATCCACCTACTCTGAATAGTGGGATGTAAATAATTATTTTGCTGTCAAATGTTTTATGTTCATTTCCTTCTCTGGACTGTAATTCTTCCATGAGTGGTCACTGCGTAGTTAATCGCAATTCATTACATGGCTGTCAGAAATCCAAGCTATAGCTTGATATATTCAATCAGTGTCCTTGGCTTCCATGCAGTAGTGTGCAGTGGGCTTTAGATTAAATTGTTATCGTTTGTTAACAACTTATGCACCTTCCAATGCTGTCATTGTAGGGCCTTGGGGGTGTTGGGATGGAGAAACAGCTGCTCCCGAGTGTGATGGGAGATGTCACATCAGCAGTGGCTGAACCAGGACTGGTGGTAGGAGGCCACTGCCTGGGAATTTTCTCCTATATTATGCGGCCAGGCAGGGCTCAGGGGTCTTGGTCCAGGCTGCAGCCAAAGCAGATGGCACTTCTTTGAAAAGTTATGGAAATACTTAGTAAGCTTTGAAGCTTGTTGAGCTGAGGCTGTAAGTGAGCCAGTTTTCTGGAGAGAGCTAAAATAGATTTCTGGATTGATTGTCATCCCTGGCTAATATAGGGCAACTGTTAGGCAAACAATCCCTTCTTCCAGGCCAAAGTAAAATCTTTCACCTTCAAAGCTAAATTAATTTGATGGTGTAACTTAAACTACCTTGCTGCTACCGCCTTAGTTGTGAAGGATGTACACTGGTATTTCACCCTTGGTGGCAGTGCAGCCTGTGCTGGTGCCTACAGGCTGCACTGAGGACCTATCAGAATAAGGCCAACCTATGGGCCAGCCTAAATATACTGCCAGCCCAAATATATGGCCAAGTTCATCTTTTTATAGCCCTTGCCAACACAGTTCCTCCTGACTGTATGAGCAGAAGTGGGCACCAAGGTGTCTCCACACTACAACAGCTTCATCGAGCAATGCTGAAGAGGTTTAAACAACCACAGTTTGAAGTCAATTTTAGTCAACATTTTACCTGAGAAACACAGATGGTATCTTTATTGTCTGGGCTGAAATTTTGGATTCCCTCACAGGTTTCTAAGACAAATTTAATACACTTCAGTCTACCATCAACTATCTCTTGAATTCAGTTCTAGCAGTATCGAAGTCCAGCAAACCATGGTCAGCATAAAAACTGTCCAAAAAACTGTGCTGTATAAAATTGTGCAAGTCACACCCCAGTGAACACAAATGCAGCAGTCCAATCCAAAACGTACTAAAAAACAGCAAACAAATAGGCTGCCAGGTTTTCACCACCATCACATCTGTTCTAAAGGGTCCCATACCCACCTTGACAGTCTGAAGAAGCTGCTTGCAAAGTAAGTGTTTTCCACACAGACAGTTCTTCTATATGTTCTCAGAAACTTGCTTCAAAAACCTTAAACTGCACCATAGACCACCAAACTCAACATTAAAAGGAAAATACAAAAGAACAATATGTACCAAATGGAATCACATAATTCCTTGAATAATATGTAGTAGAATTGTCAATATATCCCCAATCATAAGAATATTCCTGAATCCTATGCCCAGGACTCCTTCCAAAATATATACTTCACCTATGACACAACATCCTCATAGAAATTTTATGGCTGTAACAACCCCCATGAGCCAGAAAAAAAACCAGCACAGGCAAAGCAGAATGGGAAAAATACCCAGTTATTAGTAGACTAAAAACTTTTACCAATTTCCTCTCTCTGTCTCTATCCTCCAGAGGAAACACAAAACACTTTCCAAAGGTGGCAATCAAAAGACATTACTCATGATAAGAAAAAGTCAAAGCATCAACAGAGACAAACATTCATAACATGTTATAATTCTCCTCTTTCAGCACCACTCCAAATTGCTTCCCAGTGAAACTGCCCGTGTGCCATGAGCTATAGATTCTTACTCTCTCCTCTCTCTCTCTCTGTGTATCCCTTTCCAGTGGTAGACACTCTCATGTCACCTTTCCCTTTGCAAAACCCTTTCTTCTCTTCTACAGCTATCAGATTTTTCCTCTTACCTTCCCCCCCACAACTGATTAAGAGAACATAATTAAATTCCATCCTTTGTTCTCAGTTTATACTCACCTTTGAAGTTTGGTCTACCTATTCCTGGCTCAGCAAAGAGCTTTTAAGCCTGAAATCTGTCTGTTGTTTCAAAGTAAATCAGTTAATGTAGCAAAAGATGCTTTTTCTTCTGTACAAACTTTGCCTAGCTTAATACATAACTTAGATAGATCAATGCTTAGAAAAACACCACCTCCAAATCTATTTTATTGCATAAATATTACTCAGACTTGATATCCACGGCTCAACACTAAATTTTTAAGGGATTTTTTCCTCTTTTTTTATTCCAGACTGGGTGTGAGTTCTAGTGGGCCAATAATGCCTGCCTTAATAGGAATTATCTGAACTGACTTTAAAAAGTGGGTGTAGATCTATGCGAATAAATTCGCCTCTGTATCAACCAGGACATTCTTCTGCAGCAACACAGCTCTTGTTCCTTTTGTAGTGCATGTTTAAGTGCCTCAGCACCTCCATGTGAAATATCTGGCTTTCAGAGCCATATGTCTTTGTTGAGCTGTAAGATGTGTCTCATGTATCACCTGCTGCACGGAGATTCTGATGCATGACTTGGTCCCTGAGGCTTTTCTGCCCAGGCAGCTCCATGCAAGGCTTAATCCTGCCAGTCCTGTGGAATGGTGTCTTGAACTTCAAATTGAAGTGGTGCTAGGCACAATGCACAGTGTGGGGAATGCAGGCAAGGCTGGGCTAAAGATCTTTCTGAAGTATGAGTGCATGGATCAGAGGAGCACTGGGCTCCCCATTGCAGCTGACCATAGAAGGAAAGCCCCCAGGTGATTTACGTAGTCTGGTACTTCATGGTGAGCAGCATCTTTGGGAAGGTTTTGCCCTTTCTCCCATTGAGCACAGCATGTGACGTGAGTGCAGAAAGATCCCTGCTGCTGTTTAGGGAAGTGGTTTGATGATAAAATAGCCAACAGACATGAGCACTTGAATTCAGGCACCTCATTTATGCTGCCTTTGAAATTTAAACAGGCTAAGTGACTCCTGAATTACTCCTATCACTCCATATGAATCTATGATTGTATTTTACTGGGGTTTTTTTAAGAATTGTTTTTTTTCAGTCAGTAAAAGCCCATCAGACTATTCTGTACTCCTTGTGTCCCTGATGATGATATGTTATCACCTGTAGTGGTTTGGTCCAAAATACTCATTACTGTTTATCTGCTGTGAGATAAGAATTAGGAGAAATGCAAAACAGGCACCAAACTTGAAAGAATATAAAGAAGTTTATTAACAGACCTAAAAGAAGAAAAAAAAAAAATTATACCACCTTCAGAACTCTCCTCCTCCCCCCACCTTCCTCCCTTCTCCCACTGACAATGTTCAAAGACAACCCTTAAGATGTTCAGTCTGTTTACCACTTCCATAATAACCTTGTTCAGTCCATTTAGAAAGAGAAGTCTCTTCTTGCTCATGCTATGAAAACATTATCACAACGAGACAGCCGCCCACTTCCAAATATCGTTCAGTCCATTTAGGAAGAGGAGTCTCTCTGCCTGCGTGTGAGTCCTTTCCCCCGACTTGCAGCTTTTCCCGCAACTGCCTTCGAGGGTCCACTCTTGAAGTTTTTTGGGGTACAATTTTAAGGTTGAGCCGTTCAGAAACAAAAACAGAGGCCCTTCTCCTTCCCTGGGAGCAAAGGGTCTTCATCATCTTCATCTTTAGGACTATCTCTGGGAGCATCTCTACGGACTGAGGTTTTCTCCTTTCCCGTTCGGAGCAAAAGTCCTCATCTGGTTCATCTCTATGGACTGAGGTTTTCTCCTTTCCCGTTTGGAGCAAAAGTCCTCATCTGGTTCATCTCTCCCTGTCCAAACTTCTCATGAAATTACAGCTGCGTCAGCATCTGCCTATCTCAGCGCAGGTGCTTTTGCTCACGAGTTGAACACTCCACCCCCCATATCTTCATGAAATTACAACAGGATACTCTGATATATCATAGCTTCACAACAGAATTTCAGCTTTAAGCATCTCCTCTCTCTCTTCCCTCAGGTTTTCAGCTCTTCACAGCAATAAAAGGGTTAATCTCACCTCGGCCTTGCAGCTTTACAGCTGGAATGTTGAATTTTTTCTTATCGCAGTGGAGAGGGGGGAGAGCCGAGCCGCTCCGGCTGCCCACGGCAAGGCAGTGGGGGGGGTTCCACGGCTGGAACAGGTCCATGGCTTCAGGATGGCCGTGGCCCGGCCCGGCCTGGCCCAAGCAGGGCCTGGCCAGGCCCACTGGGCCCTGCTCGGGCCCTGCAGCCACCTGTCCCAGCGCCGGAAACGAGAGAGAGCTTGGAGGGGGAGTTTGCCTATTCTTAAATGTGGATCACAGAGGTGATCACAACTTTAAGTGGCTTAGAGAATTGTCCATATTCAAACTGGCCAGCTGATAGGTTCTATCAGTTCCCAGAGGAAACTGTAAGCACCCCTTAGCAAGGACGTCCCTTCCAGGACTATGCTTGCTAACCTATGACATCACCTAATCTCTGTGTGCATAGGAATGCACTAGGGAAAATCTTAGGGACTGAAATTCCAGGGAAATATTTCTCTAGGTGAAGTGAAAAAGGTGGGATGGCAGATTTTATTGAAACATTTACTATGAGTGATTTCAGTTCAGGATGAAATGTTCCTAGGCCTTTCTCTGGGTTAGGTGCAAGCAACATGTATTGCAAACCTGCCTAATAGCACCTTCAGTCCTGCTCTCTTCAATATTAGATTAATCCACCAAAGCCTTGGTATGTATGACCCTGTGGCAGAGTCAGTCACCTACATGCTCCCAAACCGCTGCAAACACACCGAGGGAAATTTAAATTCGCAAAAAACTGATGGTGCTTTGATGTTGGTAAATTTTTTAATGTCATTTTGGTATACAATAGCAACAAATAAAGAAAAATCCCAGAAGCTGTGAATGCATCTTTGTCAGTTGTCTATGGCAGGGCTTGTTCCTGTAAAAGCTACGAAGGGGATGTTATTGGGGATTATATATTTATAAAAACAGATTAGATTCAGTATCTCGCTAAAGGCAAGTACCTGGTTCCAGTTTGGTGTAGGCAATCAACTGCACAGAAACACTGGCTGGGAGGTGTTGCAGTGGGTTGTGGTGCTGCAGAAAAGACTTTGGACATATGTGCAGGTGCTAGGGTAAATGGGTCAGTGGGGCCATGGAATTAGGCATGGGATGCTTAGAAATGGTATCTTCCATTCCCTGCAGGAAAAGCACAGATTCAGATTAATCACAGCATTCAGTCCAGAGCACACCAGTAATAATGCAAACCACCTGTGGGAATTGGGAGGAGTTAACTGGAGTCCTTCAGCCAAAAATGAGGGACAGTAACATCCTTCAGAGATGCAAAAAATATAAACACCAAGGAATAAGCTGCTCACCCTGTTCCTTGTGGGTAGGATGAAAAGAACCAGCACTAGACAGCAGCAATAGGGAGTTTTGTTGGGCACTTGGAAAAACCTTTTAAGGTTGCTGAAGCTCTAGGAGGGCCCAGCAAATGCTTTGTGGGTTGTTACGAAGATCTAGGAGGGCCCAGCAAACAACCTTTGTGGGTTTTTACAAAGAGGCTGTGCAGGCACCTGTCAGCAATGGTATGCTAATGATTCTGAGCAGAGCTGACCTCTGAAGGTCTCATTCCTGTGAGTGGGAAGCCAGTGGTTTGTGTAGATCCCATACATAATTTAGGAAGCCTGCAGCTGCTGCCTATAGGCTTCCAAAAACAGTAATGCTCAAAAGTCCTTGGCAAAAGATGCTGTCTTTCTCAGTGGTACCCAGGGGTGTTTGTGGAGGTAATTTCTTTTTTCCTGCCTGATCATCAGAGTCTTCCATTTACTTATTCTTGGCAAACCCTATGTGATCATTAGTGAGGTAAAAGGCAATAGGTACATTTTAGGAAGTTAGATCACTTGCTTTGCTTCAAACACTGGCTTGGCAAAGCTGAACTTTTTCTTCAAACATGGTAAAACTTTGTTTTTTAACAAGACAAACTCTGGTTTTTTTATTTTATCCTGGTCATTCTAGCCATCCTGGCTTTCCTTCTTTTTCCCCCAAGTTCTGTATTTCAAAATAAAATATTTACAGAACAAAAAATTGTACCAAGTCATTTTTCCTATTGATCCACATCAGCTTTAGAAGCTGGCTGGACTGAGACAAGTCCATGTCTTGCTTCCACTTTAAGGTGCAAATAAACACCTGAAAATCCCATTCAGAGCCTTTTCTGCAAGCTCAAGTCTTAGAATGTCCGTTTCTTGTTGATTTTCCCACACAGAAAGCAAATAGGAAAGCAGAGTGCTCAGGCCAGGTCCTGAATCACTCTTCCTATGAAGAAATGATTAGATTTAGATTTGATTAGATGCTTTACTCCACTTTACTACTGATTCAAGCACTCTCATAACATCTTAATCCCTCTTTAACTTGACACCACCAGTCTGATGAACCTGACCATACTTAGCAGAAAACAACACTACAGGACAAGGAATGTGTCAGTTTTCTCTCTGGTGGAGGGCTATGAAATAAACTGCTGAAAGACACCTCTAACAAAAATCATTTCTAGAGCCAGCAGTGCTACCTGAAGAGCTGGGTGCCCTTGAAAAATTATATATTCCTTCCTTAGCCCAGTATCTGCAGCATTTGCAAGCTCATCGAGTAGTTGCTAAATAATGTATTCCATTCCTAATTATTCTTGCAGATGAGAACAGTTATAGCACAGCCATCACGTAGCCCAGCTCTGCTTGGCTTATGAGCATTGATGTTTGCTTAGCAGCTTTGCCAACTGTGGGTGCTACATTTTCCTTGCTTTGCTTGCAATGAGCATGAACCTGGAAGATCTTATGATCCTTTTGAAAACTGTAAGTTTCTCTGCATCCTGACTCATTTCTGGAGTGAGCAGGCGGACTGAGCACCTCACAGGGTCAGACTTGCTCACAAGCAGAATAATTTAGCATGAAAAATGCTATTGTATTCAGCAAACTATTTCCCTCTAGGATTAGTGAATATAAGAGGAAAGCAAAGGAAGTTAATGCTTGCCAGAAGGGAAATAAGATCTCTCCCCCAGTATGGGGCTCAACTGAGCAATCAATCTTGAACATGCAGCCCAGCATGCCCTGAGAAAAACTCCTACTCCTTCTCCCCTGCAGAAATTTATTAGTTTGAGACATTTTCCACAGCTTGCTCTCTGTACTCTATTTTCATAGCTTACAAGTGCTCCTGGAGGGCCGGAAACCCAAAAGTGCGATTTGAGTAATTGTTGCATTGCTCCTTCAGAACAGCAAGGGAGAAGCCACACACACCCCATTCTCCAGCCAGGGTGGTTGACATACAATACCACGTTTTTTCAGCTGAAGAGGAATGCAGCACACCTTTGGTGGGGCTTCCACCACTAGTTCTGAGCGTGATATCCACTCTGTTTGGAGGTTTCCCCAGGGGCGTGGTTGTGTGGTGAAGGGTTTTTGAGCTACAGGCAAGGAGAGCCTGAACCAGCTCTGCTGTTTGAGACTCATTCTCCCTCATCCCCCTGGATCTATTGTAGGCCACTCAGGAAATAACTTG
Organism: Corvus kubaryi; assembly: GCF_017639235.1. NCBI lineage: Eukaryota > Metazoa > Chordata > Aves > Passeriformes > Corvidae > Corvus > Corvus kubaryi. Next base: position 52,192,088 of record NW_024581137.1, on the reverse strand, counting down.
ATCTTCCAGTACAGCACAGCAGAGATGGGAATTATCAATGACTGTAGTCACTGCTTTCTTTTCACTTGTGAACAAGAGAACTGTGAACAGGAGATTGAGACTGCAACCTCATTGCAGTTACAACTTCTTCATGAGGTGAAGAAGAAGGGTAAACACTGATCTCTGCTTTTCAATGGTCAGCGAGGGGAACCTGAGGGAATGGCCTGAAGCTGTGTCAGGGGAGGTTTAGGTTGGATATCAGGAAAAGGTTTTTCACCCAGAGGGTGATTGGGCACTGAACAGGCTCCCCAGGACAGTGGTCACAGCACCAAACCTGACAGAATTCAAGAAGGTCATGAACAATACTCTCAGGCACATGGTGGGTTTCTTGGGGTTTTCCTGTGCACGGCCAGGAGTTGGACTTTGATGATCCTTGTGGGTCCCTTCCAGCTCAGGATATTCTGTGATTCTGCTGGTTGTCTCTGTCTCTGCCCAGCTGGGATGGCAGCTGATGAGACTTGCATTAATCTTTCTGACTCCCTTGGGCTGGTCTCTGGGGTGGGAGCACCCTGCTTGCCTTGGGATGTCTGCAAAATGAAAGTCTGAACCAGTGACCCTCATGGTCAGCAGGGTTGGGTAGGCACAGGCAAGATGTAACTCACCTAGTCCAGGTTAAACCTTTCGTTTAGGTGACTCACTCTAAAAACACGTGTTTCACCAATGCCTGTAATGGATGTCAGGGTCTCTTCATGACTCCAGACACCAGTTTTTGGTCAGAATCAGCCCCATCTGTGGACTTGTGCCACATGTGGAAGGTCTCTGGGCACAGGACACTGTTTCTGCCCATTATGCAATGCTTAGCCCTGTGAGGAGCTGTATTCCTTACTGTGACCACCCATTCTGACACAAAAGTTCAATAATTAACATGTTGTTGCTATAAACTTGTGGTCAATAATAAAGATGCTATTTCTATCAACTTGTTTTCCGTTTGTTTTCCAAAGAACTATCCCAAGGCAGTAGCAAACTGACTAAAGGACAGATCAGAGACATTGTTGACCTCCATTTGCTGGTGCCACCACTAAATCTTAAATAGCCATTACAGATGAGACCATGACATTTTTTCTAACAATGCTTGGTTTGAATGATGCTGTCATTTTTAGATCTCTGTTCTCAGCCTGAAAAATCTTTATTTTGTAGACTTGGTTAAAGATTTTGAAGAATATTTTTCAGGAAGGGATTGCTTTGATGATATACTTTGTACATAATACTTGAACAATCCCCATCTGAGAGCTGTGTTGTTAAGATATCATTTTACTTCTGGTGGAAGCAAGGAAGCTGATGGATTGTCTATAAGATGAATGAGCAGGGGAGGTGGATTAAACAGCAGGGTCTGAAGGAATAATTATTCTGTGTGCTTACCAGAGGAAATTGATTATCAGGCATTCCTGATCAATTCATTTTCCCTACATCTGTTTTTTCACAAGAATGAATATATTTCACTTTATTAAAATTTCATGGTCTAAGGGGCCTTTTAATATTATGAACCAATAACTCCAATAAGCTGTTAGTATGAACAGTCCAGCCTAGCAGTGATGTGTAAAAACTTCAAATGTGGAAACAAAACAGTTGGGAAAAAGAGCAAAACCAGGAACAGCTAAATGAAATGAAAGAAATGTGTAGTGAGTGGTAAAATTATCCTTTATCTCTTCCTCATTGTGTTACTCCTTCATGAGAGTTTTCTGTCTGTATCTCTGTCTGGAACTGTCTCTTTTCTATTAAATATAATGCACACATAAGGTGAAGGAATTGCCTAGAATGTCACAACATTATTTTTGAGATTGGTTTTGCAAAATTAATGAAATCTCCCATTGCTCTTACCAAAATGCTGGGCTTTGAAATTTATACCTCGGTGACTGGAGCCCACAGAAAGCAGCGGTACAAGCTAAGAATTATGTAGGCAGGGCAGGGGACTCTTATCTTGGGCTGTTCAGGGCAGTCAGGAGCCATGAGTTCCTCCATCTACCCATATACTGTGTTTTGCTCCATCTGGAGTGGTGACTCTGCATGAACCTGCAGGATTGACATACTCTCTTATTTTCGTCCTGACTCCTCTTGCTGTCTTGCCAGGACCTACAAATCCATCGCTGGGTCAGGGACTCCCCAGCTGCACAGATGGAACAGAACAGGGGTTGAAGTACAAGCAGTGGACCAACCAAACTGAAACAAAGGGACTGACTTCACTTCTTGCCATCCTTCATAAAAAGTATTTAATTATTCGGTATAACTCTCCAGGTGGGAAATTTGAACTGTCCTGAAGACTTCTCATATGCTGTAGCTAGACAAATCTTTACGCTTCAGAACAATTTTTTTCATTTTGATGTGTTGATTAATACCCTGGATGGAGAATCTGAAGTCTCTCAAGTAGTTCCCACTGCAAAAGCAATCCAATTGTATACAGATAACAAAAATTTAAAAATTCTCTTGCATATACAGAAAGGGTCAAAAAGGAAATTTTTTTGTAATTTTGTTATGTTGTACTCTTTTACTGAGACAGGAGATGTTTATCTATGGTTTAAGACAACCAAGAACTATGGATCGAGCATTTGCAATAGTGGTCACGTAGGAGCAGGATGTCGGAACTGCACTTTGGGGATTATCATGAAATCCATATGGATCTCCAGATGGAGATGCTTTTGCACAGCTGCTTGCAAGTCAGGCTCTGGTCACCATCCAGGCAGCAACCAGACGCTGTTCACAAGATTTGGTGCCTCATGGAAGCATTACCTTTTGCAAAAACCTCAAGTTTTTGTCAAACATTCTGTAGATGCAATGGTTAAGTGAAGGAAGGTGAGACTTTCCTATCTGAACAGAGAAACCAATTTCTACCATAGTAAATTACCTAATCAAGAAGACAGATATGCCATACAGTATTTTGGAAAATTTATTAGGAGATTGCAAGACACAGTGCTTTGCTGCTGAAAATATCCCTCTATCAGCTCAGGGTTCTGCCTCTAATATTATTTCCTCCTCTAGGAAACAGTTTCTTCATCAATCTCAAAAGTAGGAATGTTTTCTTCATGAGCTGTAGACCAGCTGGTCAAGAGGGAATAGCAGCAAGGACAAAAGTGATGTCCTTGAATCCTTCATACAAATAATTTAGATTCAATCTGTTTACAGAGGTTAGATATCAGTACATAATTCAGATCCCATTAGACTAGAACATCAGGGGGGAGATGATATTTAGATAGATCCTACAAAAAAAAATCTCCTTTTTCTTAATGCAGTTAACCTAGCAAACTCACCTTACAATGCAAAATAAGCACTCTGAAGAATCAGAAAATATCTGTAATTTAAAGTAAAACCCCAGTTTCTTTACTAATTTTGCAAACTGCTTTGCTATTTGCATGGTTACAACTGTCAGGACTCATCTGAATTTCCAGGTTAAAATCACAACAGTAAAATAAAAGGAAATTCTTTTCACCATGGACTATTAAGGACAGAAGGGCAATCAAAAGACTTAATTTGAGAATCCTTGTTGACTAGAATATTGACTCGCTGTGACCATTACCGTGGAATTAATCTAACAGAATTTAGACACATAAAATGCAGACTTCTGTGTAGGAGTTTCTAGTTATGCTGGGCTCCCTCTGTGGCCATTGGAAACTCAACCAGGGAAATTTCAGAGAAGTTAAGATGCATTTTATCTCATCCTAGAGATGCCTACAGTCCTGACATTAAAATGTTTCTCTCCACAGACTGAAGAAAACACCTTGGCAGGCTCATAGACTGTAGGAGTGCAATGTCAGCTTAGGTGGAGGCTTAACTGCCCATTTATAAAGAAGAAACCACAGAAGCACTTGAAAATCCTGGCTGAATCTGTGAATACTAAACTGGCTTCTATCTTGTTGGCCTCTTTCTGAAGAAAGGGGTCACAGCACCATGAGCCCACGAAATTCCTGAAGAAACCCTTAGGAATGAGAGCAAGAACATATCCCTTTCACAGGCAAGTCTTATAAAACCTTGGTCTTGCCTCACAGCATAGGACTGTGGGGAGGGGAAATGTCCTGTTCGTTTTCAGGTTGCTAGAAACAGCAGAGATGTAAAACATTGTAGGAGAAATTGGAAAACCTCTGAATCTTTGTTAACCAGGGGGAGCCAGGGACCAGCCTGACCTTCTGGAAATGGTTGCTTTTGAGAACTGATGAGCTGTACCCATTTTTATGACAGACCTTGTTCAGCAAGTCCCTTTTGCTCAGCTGTAATTTCTGCTGGAGAAGTAACTAGATTACAGTGTTATAGTGTACATATGGTCCTTACAGCCGGTGAATTAAAACTTCCCTGATTCTCCTCAGTTGCTGCTGCTGCCAAAACAAAGGTATTTTGCACTAAATACGAAATCTACGACTTTAAATCTGCCTTGCTCTAACAGCCAGGCTCACTTAAAAAATGATGGTTCAGCCAATAACCAGCCTGTTAATTTGCTGAAGAGATTATTGAATCTTGCCAAAATGCAAAAAGGAAAAGAAGAGCTGGGCTTTTCCATCATCACTGATAAAAAAGTGAAAGTGATGAGACAAACTGTATGTACAGGAAATTAAATCCCTGGGACAAAACAACCTGGTTAGCTAGAAAGCAAGCCAAGCAGCCAGGAGACAGTAACTCTGCAATCATAAAATATCCGCATTTTTGGCTGCCAGCTTCTTAATAAATGCCACCTTTGCTTCAGTGTTTTGCTCTCCACCTTCTGTCTGCTCAATTTCTTACTCTGGAATAAAGTTTTCCACTTCAGTTCTGCTTTTTAATTCTGAATTCCAGCTTTCTCAAAATTAATCTGTATTGTGCTGTGCTGTCTGTAGGTGCCAAAGCCTCCAACAAAAGTACTGAACAAATTTAGGAATGGAAACAACTTCCTCTTCCAGGTGTTTTCCCAGGAATCAGCACAAAGGTCCATGATAATGTTCCTAGGTCTGGCAGCACACAGGTCCTCTCTCTTCTCACAGCCAGCCTAATTTGTTATAAGATCTTGACTCTAACAGGGTAAGAATTTCCAAAGTTGGTAGCTAAGATCAAAAATGTAGAAACAAACTACCACTAATGAGAAAAAGCCACCTTAATCATGAGGACAGTGTTCAATTTAGATTCGTTGGCTCAATACTTACTCTTCCTCCTTGATCACCTTCGGGAAGAAGAGCCCTTGAAGCTCCACTTCATGAAATCTGGCTTAAGATTGGCAAGCAGAGATCTGAGAAACTCTTCCAAAGCAGGATGGTGTAGGAGTCCTTCAGTCAGCATGATTTCTGGGAAATCCAGTAGTACACAACATGCACATATGTAATCATGGACCAAACCTTCCAGAACAACTGCACAATGACCAAACATCATCTTCCAAGCATCCAACTAGCATAGCAAGGCCTGTGACTGTCACAAGATACTGTTTGTAAAACCCAAACATTCACAAAGAGGTTGAAGACTGGTCGCTGCTGAATGCTTGTTGTTATTATTTTTAATTATAGAGCTTGTTATGGTGAAATGTTTATGAGGGTCCCAGCTTTCACTGACTGTCAAAGGGAACTTAGTCCCTTCACACCACTGGAGAAACTGGCACAGTATAAACCCATCAAGTGGAAACAAAGAATTAAACATCAGTGGTTTGCCAGAGCTTTGGTGACAGCCTTCTCCTCCCCTCTTTTCATTGCCACGCAAACAGCTGAGGGATGCACAAGAAAAGGCAAAATGAAAGAATCCTTTCAACAGGAGACAAAAATGAATCACTTTAGAATAAATATAATCCCTCAGCCATGAAGGGCAATTAAAGTTATTTTACTAGTGAAAAGGAGAGCTTAATAAAGTTATGAGTGTTTTAAAACTCATGAAAGCAATTTTTACATTCCCCCTTCATGGATGAACTCTCACAAGTCACAAGTTTGTGAGCTCAATTATCAGCTGCCATTCAGAGAGCCGCAGGTTGTTAAAGTGCTTTATCAACTCTCTCCATCTCCAAGCTTCACCATTAATTCAAGACTGGGGTTTTTTCCCTTCCATCCAAGAAATTAGAACCCAATAGCAATTTTGGTTAGAACAAGATAATACATTCAGCTCCCCATCTCTTCTCTTCATGCCAGCTATGTAAAATGATCAGCCAAATAATTGGTAGATTTTCTGGTTTTTGTTCCTCCACAAGTAGCTGTTGAAAACAGACAGGTGAAAATATGAACACATTATGGGAGGAGCAAAGCAAGGCACTGTGGTGGAGCAAAACCTGAAACATAGAAATTATAAGCAAATAAACAAGTTTAAGGAAGGCATTTGAAAGCTGGGACGATTTAACCCTGGTTTATTTGTGAGCATAACTTTCACCTTCTGAGCAGATCCATATCACTTTGAATGTTTAAATCCTCTCCAGGGTTTTCTGCATTGTTTGGATACCTCCCCTCTTATCTGGGTAAACTCGACTTGACAGATTGACTTATTTTTGTGGTTTTGGCCTAAAATTGATTTGGATTTACAGACTGAAATTTCCTTCTCTTTCAGTGCTTATACAATCACACATACAGTGGGGGAGAGGGGTGAGTGGGAGGAGAATTATAGATTCATTTCTGGTTCCTAAGAGCTCACGTCCAGCAGAAATGAACCCTTTTTGTGATCTGCTTTATTGACAATTCCTGTATATGCAAATGCTTCAGGAAGTTAAAGTAATTCCTACAATAGCAGTGAGTGAAAGCTGTATGCAAAACTCTTGTCTTTTAACAGCAGCTACCTTGTGCCAAGAAAAATAAAATAAGTAGTGAGCTGAGATGGAGAGCTTCATTTACATTCTCCCTTTCTATGGTAAACCACACAAAATGTACCATCTCAGATGAAATTTCAGACACTTAATAGCACAAAGCAGTCACACACCAGGTGGTATTTGCAGAGGGGTCGCCATACGAGCAGCTACAAGGAGTCCTGCCAAAACTCACCTTTCACTCAGGCAATTCTGCAAGTGGCCACCTCTTAAAAGTCAGCTGCTTTGTTCCTGTGCATAAAACATTGAAAATGTAGGAGCTTTCAGATGTTACTTATCAAGACAACATTAGGGCAGGAAAATCACACTCCTTACAAGGCACTTGACCTTTTGTTCAGTCTCACTCTCCTGCACATTTTAGTGCATGATTTTAAATGTTCCGCAATGAAAGGGAAATTAGGCTGCTGTGATAGTAGTGGTGCAGTTATTTACAGTTGTTTCTGGAGGCTGATTCAGAAATGTTTTTGCTGGACTGTGCACCATCAAGCTTCTTTGAATATCCTCATCAGAACTCCCCAGGATCTGGGCACGGTACAAGCACAAGTGTGATGCATGCACATGTATCTTTTCGGAAGCAGCTCCTCTTTGAGCCCTCAGGTATCAGGATTATGAGTAACATATTTGTTTGTTGGGTCCCTTCCCCCTGCCATGTGGGGGGGGAGACACGAGGTTTCCCTGCCCCTGGTCAGCCTCGTTCCCCACTGGTTGTTTTGTGTTCCCCTGCCCGGCAAGGACCCTCGGGTCCCGTGATTGCCCCAGTTCCTTGGCAGATCCCGGCCATGGTACTGGAGAAATAAACATCTCTGACACATCTACCAAGAATCCGTCCATATATATTTCTTTTCCGCAGCCCCTGTTCTCTGGGGCAGTCACACTGTATGCTTCCTGACACAGGAAACATTTTTTGAAACAAGGTTAATAAAAAAAGAAAAACCTATCAATTATGCATTTTTACAACCTTAGCTCTGCTGCAAGAATAAAATTGCATCTAGACCTACCCACACTGATATTCTTTGCAACTGTTGGCAAGAGCATGTAGTGACAAGGGGGAATGGCTATAAACTGAAAGAGAGCAGGTTTACATTGGATATTAGGAAGAAATTCTTTACTATAATGGTGGTGAGGTGCTGAAACAGGGAAGTTGTAGATGCCCCCATCCCTGACAGTGTTCGAGGCTAGGTTGGATGGGGCTTTGAGCAACTTGGGATAGTGGAAGATGCCCCTGTCCACAGCAGGGGGTTGGAACAAGATGATCTTTAAGGTCCCTCCGTTCCAAATCATTCTATGATTTTATAATTCTAAATTTCATGGACCAAAGAGGAAACACGTCTGAATATTCAGTCCTCTTACATGGTCATTGCAGAGTAATGTATGGATCAGCATCACTTAGAGGACCAAAGTCAGAGAAGTTACTCTTTCACTAGCTGCATGTTAGCAGAACAAACTTCTGAAAATAGTACATGCTTTTGCCACTTGCAATGCTCAGGATTTTAGCAAATTTCCCATTCAGACACAAATTCAATAAGCCCTTGATATTCTGAGTGGTGTCCAAATATAATATCATTATGTGATACAAACCATTTTACTGTTTTCTAATGTAACAACTCTCCAGTGTGAAATACTGTTAATGACCAACATAAAATAGTGATCATTTCAGTACAGTTGTAAATCAAAATTTATTTTTGTAGCTGGCCTGCCATGAGGGTATGATTAACTTTTATAAAATGGGCAGGATTTGGGGAGCCATTTGATTGGTCAATATTAGTTCTAAGCCAGAAGTATAAATCTTTATGACTAAACAGGTCAAAATTCATTAGTCCCATGCCCCTCCTTCAGTTCAGTTTGCTGTAAAGTGGCTAGGAAAAAAGCACCAGTGAAAAAAAATGCCTTTTTTTTTTATTCCCTGATCTATTTTCTCCCAGCAGAATGAAAATATACTGTGGGCTTTAGGTCCAGCCTTGCTGCATGATGATCTCTCTCAGTTACAGCCACAGGCTGGCATCTGTGGACAGCTCTGTGGAGGTTGCACAGCTTGGAGGGGTTTGTGCAAGCCAAAATCCTGTAAAAGGTGCTCACCCCTCTCAGCCAAGTCCTGGAGCCATCCCTTATCCTTTCCTGTGTCCAAGGCCAAGGCTAAGCAGCACAAAACCACCTGGTGCTGCTTGGAGAGCCAAAATGAGGAGGAAAACATGGCATGGATTAAACAGAAGTCCCTGATGTTATCGACTTTCAGCTCAGTCATTGCCTCCTCCATGGCCTGGAGCAACCCTCTGTGCAGATTCTATTTAAATAAAGACACTTAATTTCACACTGCTTGTTCATTTTCTTTTTCCCTTCCTCCCCAGGGCACAGACATCAAAGTCCACAGGAAACAGAGGATGTCAAGCCTACAGCGCTCTCATGCAGGTGATGCTTCCCAGAGCCATCACCCCAGCATAGCTGTGCTGGAAGGGAAAAAGAGCTTGCTTCTTGATTACTTTGCTGTTTTTCACCTCCCTGCCCAGGCAGGTGTGGATGCTGAGCCACCTGGTGCATGGTGATGAAAGAGCCCCGTGGACAGCTCAGCCCATCACTGGGGTGCGGAGGCACATACAAGTGCCAGCCTCTGCATTTCTCAGAGGTTCTCATGGAGCTGGGAAGATTTCACTTCTATGCCTCCCTCTGGGTAGGTAGAGGGAAGTATCTCCATGCCTTGATGGAGTCATTTGATTTCCTGCATCAAAAAGATAAGGAAGAAACCAGAAGCCTTGCTCTCAGGTATGGGCACCTCCAGAGGTTTAATTCTGCTGGAGACCTGCTTTGCAGCTGGGGAACTGTCCACCAGTTATCCATCCAACTAGGGAGGGTGCCACAGGAGGAGCAGCACCTCAGCAATGTGTCCCCAAGAAGCAAATGCCCACACCTGCAGTGGTGGCCACTGGTTCAGAGCTGGGGGCACCAGGTGCCTCGGCACCCCCATAGAGCTCATGGCTAAATGAAGGTGACAAGGACACACAGAGAGGCTGTGCCACAGCAGGAGCCCTGCCAGGACCTTTGTCACTCCTCTGCACCACCTCTGTGGTAGTAAATCTAAGAAAATTGTCTCCAGACAGTTAATGATGTGTTTATGTACCAGAGTTTCTAACATTTTGTAAGGGATTCTTATCACCCCTTTAATCATCTTCCTTCAGCCATTTTAAACTGCTGTTCCCATGAGATCTATAAATGAATATTATTCATCGGTGAACAATGTTAGTGAAGGAATCCAAACAGAATCTGGTACTTTATATCTGGGAATTAGGCAGCTTTATTATGGAAACTCTTCTGCAATTTTAATTACAGTGACTGTTACTTTTGACTGCTCATAATAAAAAAATTATCTTTGATAAATGCTAAAATAGCGGCTCCAAAAATGAGACCATGAGAACAATATGTGGTGAAATATTTGTTATTTTGTGCCCTTAAAGCAGTCAGGGCATGACTAGAGCAGAATTAGGGTTAGGATAATAGTAAAACTACTATTGGATGGGAAAGACCTTTCTTTGCTTAAAGGACGCCTAAAGAGATTTCCTCACTCTTAACAACAAATTTAAAAGAAATTTTGATCAAAACTAGAAGGACTGTGCATGCAAAACTTATTAAGCAAGGAGGACTCATTTCTCACCTGAGCAGTCAGAGATTTATTGAGTCTGTGAAGCAAATATCCTCTGCAGCAGATTTTAGCACCTTCCTGACCCGGTGGCCAAAAAGCACAGCCAAGCAGGCAAAAACTGCCTCTTCTCTTTCCAAATGCTCACTGCTTCTTGTTTAGATAAGAAATGAGTCATCCACAATCTTAGCAGGAGGCATTGCTGGCCTCATTGCACAATTTTTTTTTACTTCAGAGGGTACTTCCCTGTCTCAGACTGCTCCTTCCAAGGAAGGAGGCACTGCCCTATGTCTGGAACAGCATCAAGCATGGCACAGCACTTTGGGTGCATCCAGGGTTCTTCAGAGTCATTTAGCCTGGTTTGATTTGGTTGCTGTTAAAAGAGAAAAACAGATTAACCTCTCTGCTGAGGTTAAAGAGTTCCCCTAACAGAGCAATATTTTGGGAACAGAAGAGGGTCTTGTTTCTGAGGATGGGACACATTTAGCTTCTGAGATTCAAGGAGAAGCCTCTTGACTGGGGCTCCTAAAACCACATCAGTAAGAATTACCAAATCCCCAGTACCACTTCCAAATGGTGTGTCTTCTCCTCTAAAACGGATGGCTCACTGCAGGCTGGGCAGACCTTTAAATGTTCTTATTTGACTTGTGCCCTCCACATCCAGGGTTGATTCACAGTCTTTAGTGCCTTCGCAGTGCCATCTGTTCCCCTGGCCAGCTGCCCAGGGACAACCTGCTCCTACCCTTCCCTTGGACATATGGTGCCAGTGCTGAGCGGGGGCAGCCTGCACCGCAGGGAAATTCTCCTCTGCTGTCCCCCCCACTCTCAGCCTCTGCTCTGAGGGGGGGAAAAAAGGGGCAAAGCCAGGCTGAAAAAATATAAATAAGGAGCCTGAGGGTCTCCTGAGCTTCCCTGGTTGCTTGTGCTGCTCCAAGAAGACCCACAGCCAGGCTGAGGGGACCCAAGGTAGGTAACCACCTTGGAGCAGTTTACCCTGAGGTCCCTTGATAATCTGCAGTGCTTTTTGCATTACCAGCCATCTGACTTGCTCCAGGCTGTGTTCAGATGAACACAGCAGCTCCAGAGGGAGGTGGGGAGGGCTGGTTCCTGTTAGACTCCCTGCCTACAGACATCTACCCACAGGTGAGCAAAGCCCTCGCTTCCTCCAGGCTTCACAGCTCCCACAGGATACTGCAGGGAAAGACAGTCCTGGGGGTAGCAGAGTCCCAGGGCACCCAACCTTTAAGGCATGATTTGCATTTTGCACAGATGGGCGAATGTCATTTTAAGGTCTGGATACCACAGCACCAAAAACACAAAAACACAACTGGAGCTCCCCTGGGTGCAACTTGAGGGAAGCTGCAAGCACTGACCAAAAAAAAAAAAACCAAACAGCTCCAAATCCAGCCTGCCTTTGACAGCAATTGGCAAAAAAACATCTCACTGAGAGTTTCACTTGTGTGCAGGCTGGCAGAAAGTGGCAGGTCACTCTCACCACAGGATACACACACTGGGATAATGAGCTCCAGGCTATCATGCCTAGGGATGATTAGAGCCAGAGTTCACTGAAGGGAGGAGTTATCTGTAGGGGGATAGGAGACAGTAGGTCCAAACTGACAGGGCATTAAGTCAGCACTCCTTGGAGAAGATGCTCAATTTGCCATGATTTGTCATGTATGTATAATTCAAAAACTAATGTGCAGTTCTGTTCCTTCAATAGAGCCTTCTAATGTGTTTTGGAAGGATTTATTTGCTACGGCTTTTTGTGATATTTTATTAATTTTATTTCAACATTTTATTACAGACAACAAAAGCTGAGAAAATACTTTGAAATATTGCAGCATCTTATTATATTCATAAACTACCCTTGACTAGAAAGAAGTACTCGCTATTTTATAAAGGAGTGAAAAGAAATCCTTGCTTCATGGTTCACTACAGGTTTGGAAGACTCCTACACCCAAACTGTGCTGTACTGCTGCAGAGTTTAAAGAGGCAGCCTGAAATAAAGCAAAAATTGTAAAGCTAGATGGTATTAACTCAAGCATTTAAATGGTACTCAAATATGAAATTGAGGAATCACTAAGTATTGTTAAACTGAGCTTTACTGTGTGAGCAATGCAGAGCAATAAACACAATCTCAGTGGCAAATATATTGTTACCCTTTAAAACAGCTTTAGGAGTGGTGTGAGAATCCAGAGATAATTGATTCTGTCTTTCACACCAGACAAAAAAAGGTGTAAGATACACTAAAGAAAAGACTTAGAAAATACTGATATAAAACTCTGATATACTGTAAAGAATTAACAGGATTTTCATTAAAAAAAAATAAATAAATGATGTCTTTCACATATATCAGGATTATTTGCAAGGAGCCAATGACCATGAAGATAAACATAGTTTTGTCATTGCAAAGGAGCTGGAGTTCAAAAAAACTTAAATATCTTGCCAAAGACTGTTAAGGAAACTAAATTCTTGAGGGATAAGAAGGAAACTCCTACTCCAGATTAATTACTGAAAACAATTAATCAGGAATTGTCTAATTAATTGGGTAGAAATAAACAGTTTGTTCTCACACTGGAGAGTGAGGTCCTGCATTAAGGATCTCTGTTAAGCTTGGTGCTGTCTGTGTGTTCAGAAATGACCGAGGAACAGGGGAAGATACTTAATGAAATCAACCCCTGACTGATGAGCTGTGGCAGAGTCTTGTGCTATACTGCAGCTTCAAGATAAAAAGATGTGTTTAAATCATTTCAGAGCTCTGTCCCAGCTCTCACCAGCATGTATATCATGTGGAAAACCCAGACATGCCTTATCCCTTCTGCCAGTGCTACCAGGGAGGTCTGATGGCTGTGATCTTTCCTGAAGGAATACTGTGTGTCATGTGGGTGTCTTCTGGAGCCATAGGAGATATTTCTTTGGAAAATCCTGTGCTTTGACCCCAGGCCTCTGGCCAGAGTGTGATGTGTCTGCAAATGGTGTAATGCAGTTTCCTTGCATGGCTGGTGCCAGAGTGATGCCAGAGGCAGTGGGAAGGGGGAGCAAAGGAAAACATTTGAGCTCATGATTGAGAATCCCATATGCATCCCACATCAGTAGTAAAATAAGTCAAACTAGATGGAAAAGGTAAAGCAATGTCACTGTGGCAAAGGTAAAACTCAATAAACTAAGATAGAAGTGATATGGATATATCAGAAAGAATATTTGTGAAAGTTGATACTGTAAGTCCTTTTAAATCTATCCCAGTTCTTGGCAAAATAGAAACCTGCCCTTTTAGTGGCTCACTGCCCTGGTACCACACATAAATCCTGCTGGGAAACAACTGATGCTGAATTTTTCTTGGCTTTTATTTCCCCTTACTCTGTAACAAAAATAAGTGACTCCCTGTGCTCAATTTGTAAGCGGTCAGTGTTCAGATTATGAGCTGAAAGTCAGACCACTTGACAGTACACACCCATAAAGCCCAAACAGGAACTTTCACCCCAGATGAAGGGGAGGAGGAAGAAGTATCTTCAGTCCTTCACTACTTCATGTTCAATCAATTTTCCTTCAATGTTGAATGAGTTCCTTTGACTCTGTTTCCTGTCTTTCCCTTATGCAGGACAAATCAGTACTATCCAATATTTATGGCAGCCCTTATTTCATATTGATTATTTTTAGCTCTTGGTATTCAGCAGCAGCAGAATTCTCTACTGAAGTTCAATGTAAAATCTAACTACAGCAGCACTCTTGCAATAATTGTTTTATTAATTAATTACAGGTAAGTGGCTGTACATAAGGACAATTGTAATTATCTGTATCATACTGTGAACTGCAAACAGTCACACTTTTGGGCTTGAATATTTTTCCTCTGCCTTTTAAGAATAAGCCCATCAAATCTAGAAGAACTCCTTGCACCAGAATTTGGCTGACAGGCTGTGTTGATTGAACTCAATATTTCTGTCTTAGGTTTGTGGGTTTTTCCCCTGAAGAATCTATTAACAACTTTTTCTTTTCTATATCCTTGTTCAGTTGCTGTGAGATGCAAGTTTCAGGGTCAGGCAATATCACCATGGGCCTTCATTCCAACACCCCTTATTTGGGCAGAAATCTCAGAAAAGTGAATCAGGAAAGAGTGTGGAAGCACCTTTCTAATATTGCTTTCTTGTTTTGGGGGATTTGGCTGAGCCCTGATTAGATACGTGGTATCTCATGCCTGCTGCTTCACTCCATCCTCTGAATCTTTCTAAGAAATGTATGAAGACTGAAGCCAAACAATCCTGAAATAATACAGATAATAAATTCAGGGCTTACACACATCTCTCCTCACACATGCTCAGTCACAGTGTCATGAAACCTTTATTGTTTGCAAAGGTCAAGAGCAGATGAGCTGGATGTTGCTGGTCCATCCCAGCAGGAAGAGGTTCCTAGGAAGAGGTTTCTTCCCCATATCTCCTTAGAGCCAGTGCTAGAACCCAGATGGGATCATCTGCAGGAAGCTTCCCTGGCAGGACCTGAGCCAAAGGTGCCTCCAGTCCAACCTCCTCTTCCTGTGGTCTCACACCAAGCCTGGACATTGTTTATAACAATTTCTCATTCCCATAGGTGCTCAGGACCCCTGACCATCCCTCTTTGCTCCCCGCATCCCTTGTCCTTCTCTATCCATTATTCTTCTGGGCAGGACTCCAGATGCACAGGGGCATTTAGGCTCTGAATTCCAGTGTGGAGCAGAGAGACAGGCACCACTGCAGGTGGTGCTGTGAAGATCTGTAGGAAAGACATCAGGGTCAGTGAGGCTCTTGTAGGTGTTCGGAAAACATCAATATCTTGCACAACTTGTCTGGAGTGTGTGCACGGGTACTGAAAAATTTCAGCCTATCGGAGGTACTACCACAGCACTTGGGAGGTGGGCAAGAACATTGCTCTGAGGGATTAAGGGTTCCTTTGCTCTCTCCTCCTCTCATGGGGATGTCTGTATACATTTTGTGTAGCCCACTAAGATCAGCACCAATAGGAAAATATGTTTGAAATCAGAGAAGATGCTTTGTGTGGGAAGAAGAAAAGATCAAAGACTACTTAACCTAGTTCTTAGGAAATGGACCGTGGCTCAAGCAAGAAAGAAACTGAGAAGAGAGATCAGGCTGCAGAATTCAGATGTGGAGAGCTAGAGTACCCTGCAGAGTCTGCAGTGTGACCAACAGGTCTGGCAGCATTTCAATTGCAAAGGTAAGACAGGGTTAAAATAGAAATACTTTTCTACATAACTGGTTATAAAACAGTCAAGGAAAGCTAGCAAAATGCATAACCTCTGCTAAATGCTCTCTCAAATGTGACATTTTTTTTCCAGTGTCAAAATATAAATTATGAGGAATAGAAGCCATTGCCTGAAAAACTTTGAGAACCTTTTGGTTACCATGCTGGAAGGCACTGCATGTTAATTGCTCTTCAGCCCTTACTCAAGAAGTTCTGAACACCATGAGAATTCAGGAGACCTGTAGTTTCCAAACAACTCCAAAATAAATTTTTTATTTTTCCATTTTCTGTCCACTGTAAAGCATTTCCATAAAATTTCTGAACTTCCACAAGGGAAGTAGTTACTGCACTTATCTTTACTGAGGAAAACCAGCTTGTTAGGCTTACTTTCTCCCCAGATTCCCTGAGCTGAGCTAAATAAGAGAACCTGGATTAGTAAAATGCACAAGAAAGGGTTAAAAGAGAACAAGGGCTGAAACCTGGCCCTATTGAAGCATATTTAAAAGTTCCATTGACTTCCATGGGGCAGAAAAACACATCTGCTTTGGAGAGGATGAGTTTAATTTTATGATAGGATTAACACAGCTGCTTTGAAGGAGGCTCCCTCAGCTCTAAATGCTTCCAACTTTCTGACAGTTTTGCAGCCCTAATCTTTGATGTTGAAATGTCTCAGAGGGTCAGAAGTCCAGCTGAGGTTCAGACCCCAGCCTTGCTGAGGAGACGAACCTTCTTCTACAAGAGAAAAGTGAGGAGCTGGATTTGCCAGGACTAGGAGGCTCTGAGGGCAGAGCCTTTTCCATCCATTTTGCAGGAGATATTTCAATGGATACCCCTGCCTCGATATATCTACTGAAGGGAAAGTGTCCTGGAAGTACCAAGGTGACATTTTGCCTGAGCCCTAGCAATCTCATGGTCCTATCAAGTCACAGGGTTTGAGAAAGTTAAACCACAAATAGGCTAAACAGTAGCAATTTCCAAACACCTCAACAGGCCCCTGACATTTAAACAAATTGGGTGTTTATCTGTTCTGAAAATCAGGCAGTGAGACTAAAATTCATCTGCAGTTTAGACATCCATGTCTGAGCAAGGTGATGGAGGCCACAGAGGGTAGGGAGCAGCTGAGCAGCCTGAGATTGTGAATAGAGGGGATAAATGATGTCCCCAAAGTGTCTATGGTCTCCCAGTGACCATGAAGAGTGACTAGCTTGGTTTTTAAGGTAGGCGAGATGAATCACAGCACTAGTTAGCTAGAAAATTGCACAATTACTTTGCTGAGTTGGTCCTCAATAAAAATATGAATTCACAGTCTGTCTCCTGTAATTGGTGTAGATTCAGAACAACTACTGAGTCCAGTATGGAGGCACTTCTGCCCTTGCCCTCTAAAAACCTGAACTAATCTAAAAGCACTGATGAATGGTGGTTTCCTGAAGAGCTTGAGGCAGAAAATAAGGGGCCATATCACTTGCAAATGGCATCAGGAAATGTTGCAACAGTCAGGGACTGAATTGTACTTGCCCTTGCTCTCCATTTCTGTCTCATGGTTGCTCACGAAACCATTCTTTTTACTGTCTGGAATAAGTGGCAGGATGCAGAATCCAGAAATGTATTTCAGACGGCTTGCATGATAAATCACCTTTTATTGTGAAGGGTGGAGGACTGACAACCTGGTGGGCAGGCTTCTTAATCATGTCCTTTTGAGAGAAAATGGTCTCCATCTATTTTGAAATGTTTAAATACTGGAAACCAGTGTCCTGGTTTAATCACAGCCAACAGCCAAGGCTGACATGGACACTCACACAGCTCCTCCCGGTGGGATGGGAGAGACAGTTGGAAGGGCAAAAATTAAAAAACCCGTGGGTTGAGACAAAAACAGTTTAAAAGGTGAAGCAAAAGCCGCATACAAGCAAAGCAAAACAAGGGATTCATTCCTCACTTCCCATGGGCAGCAGGTGCTCAGCCATCCCCAGGAAAGCAGGGCTCCATCATGCATAAAGGTGACTTGAGAACACAAAACTCATGACTCTGAACATCTTCCCTCTTCCTTCTTCTTCCCCCAGCTTTATGTACTGGGCATGATGCCATACAGTGTGGATTATCTCTGTGGTCAGTCAGGGTCAGCTGTCCTGGTTCTGTTCCCTCACAACACCTTGTGCACCCCCAGCCTCCTGTCTGGAGGTGTCAGATGAGAAGGAGAAAAGGCCTTGGCTCTGTGTAAGCCCTGCCCAGCAATAACTAAAACATCCCTGTGTTATCAATGCTGTTTTCAACACAGATCCAAAACATAGCTCCATGCTATGAAGAAAATTAACTCTATCCGAGCTAAAACCAGTACAATAAAAAAAGATTTATTTACAGGGAAATAAATTTTGCTTTTGTCCCTAGACAAATCCATAGTCTTGTCTTGTACTGTGGTTGAAGCAAAGTTCAAAAGTGATGTGTGGCCAAAGGCAGGTTTGTGATTATTTCCTTAGAATCACCTATTTTTTTATGAGCTAGATTAGCCTGACTTAAGCAATATATTGGCAGCCTCAGTCCTTTCTTCAGAAATATAAAATTTGTGTGTTGAGTGTTTGAGAAGTTGATTCTTATTAGTTCCCAGCCCTTTCAAGAATCAGTTTTACTGCTGTCCTTTCATCCTTCCTCTCTAAGACTGGGTGGTGACTACATCAGCTGAATTTTCTACATCAAAGATTTTCTGGGAGAAGGCACAATTTATAGTCAGACTGCTTGGAGATAGACAAAATAACATCTCTTCCATCTCCTTATACTCTTGGGTTTGAGTGGCCCCCATATCTCATCTTAGGTCACCTCTTTACTCAGGACAGGATGAGGGGTTCTGGTTGGTGTCCCCACATGATCTTGGGGAAGCCATCTAGTCATTTATGTCTGTAAAACCCACTGTGAAACTGAATTCTGCAGGGACAAAGCAGTATGAGATGAGATGGGGTATCAGGAGAGGCAGAATATATCTCAAATGTGGGTCTTTTGCTTTCTCTTTTCCAGATTTTACACCCTCCTGTTAAGTAAATCACTTTACACACAGGAGCTTCTTCACAGAGTTGTAAACTGAAATGTTTTTCCAAGCTGCCAATTTTCACTCTGTTATTTCACCTTTCCCTCCACACAGGTGAGCTCTGAAGAATCAATTTTCATCTTCAAAGATACTAAAGCAGTTAATGAGGTTGATAGGGTTACCTTCATCTCCTGATAAAACTGACCAACTTTCGCCCATTGATCTTTATGTCAAAGATTTTTACTCCTCCTTTGGAAAAAGAATGTCTAAAATTCATTCTTGACCCATATGCTGTGACCATTTGCAATCACAAATGGAAACAAAGGAAAGGAAAATGAAAGGACTGGTGACAAAACTAGTTTTTCATTGTTTTGTGAAAAGTGCACCAGAAGTTGTAACTACTGAGGGGTTTAAGGCTTCCACATGCCTTTCATTTACAAGATGTGTTTATAGCAGTGAGAGATCTCTGCTGTCAACCTATGTTTCATATTTGACTGTTTGCTTTCCAGTAATGATCTTTTAATGACAGTTTTGTTTAATATTAAGGCTCCTCTGTCCTGTTTTGGTTAAAAACCCAAACAGAACCTCCTTACCACCCAGGGTAAATCTCAACATATGGTGTAACATAAATTAGTCCCTCTGCCCCAACCAGCAGAGCAAAAGCATTTGGTCATGGCTACTGGGATAAGTGGATTAGAGCAGGAATAGGTCACCGTTCCCAGTGCAGACTGGCACTGAAGAGCAGGGCACGTAGCTGGCCAGAGGGTTTCATGCTTTTCTGTCAGTGGCAGGAGAGTCTAATGTAGGTCTAAACCTCTTTTCCATCCACCATGGACAGAGCTTTTTCTGCCCACCTCACAGCACCAGTGTGCCAGGTGTCTCTCCCTTCCCTTCTTGACTGTTTTGTCCCAGTCTTGTTTCCCTTTCCTCGGCCTCTCTTCTACCTCCCAGTCCTCATCTCTTTGTCCAAGCATTTTTTTCTAACTTCCTTCCCTTATCTCTATCTAATTTAATTACCTTTTTAACCGGACACTCTGTCTAGCCCTGCAATTCCCTTCTTCACCATCATACTAGCAGCAAAGAACACAAAGCTGGGGAAAGCACAGGAGAGACAGAAACTGGTCACACCTGATATTGGGGAGCTAAAATGTGTTGCAAGAGCATCTGGGTCTGCCCTGGAGCCGTGAAGAGCAAATTCAGTCACTGTCTCCATGCAAGCAGAGCTCAGGAGGAGTAAGAGCTGAAAGGCTGGAGAAACCTCAGTGAAAACCCAAGCCTGGAAGATGTTTTCTCTCAAGCTTTCAGAGGTCTGTACTGACCCATGGAAAACAAGCTGACTTCCAAAAACAGCAGCTC
Source organism: Corvus kubaryi (assembly GCF_017639235.1). Classification (NCBI taxonomy): domain Eukaryota; kingdom Metazoa; phylum Chordata; class Aves; order Passeriformes; family Corvidae; genus Corvus; species Corvus kubaryi. The sequence continues at coordinate 52,172,099 of NW_024581137.1, read as the reverse complement.
AATAGATATCCTAGGCATAGGCACAGTTATCCTTGGAAAAAAAGTAACTTTCCTGCCATGGTTTCACCTGGGGAAAGGGATACTAAAACCACTAAGAAAAGTCTCAAGTATTGCCTGGCACAAGAAATGCAGTGGTTGAAATGTCTCGACAGAGTCCCTGAATCAAAAAGTAATGGAAAAACCAAAGCACACAAACCCCACCTTGCTCTACAGGTCCCAAAGCTGGCTGAATAGGAACTGCTTCAAGGATTAATTCAGGCGAGCATCCTGCCTCAGCCAGGATACACAAGCCCTAGCTGATGGGATTCAGAAAACAGAGAGTAGAAAAGCAGTGGAAACAGGCTCATCTTGCAAACATTTATTAGAAAAGCAGTTCCAGTGAGCAGCCATGATAATAAAAAAGAGGCAGCAGTGGCAGCCATAGTCAGGATTTTCATATTCTGCTCAGGCTGTGCATTTGATCCATCACAAAATCCCCAAAGCCACTGAATGATGCCCTCTCTCCTATGAATGGATCTGGTTTAAAGGAGGAATCTGCTTTTAAAGGACACAAAACAGGTGATACAGGCTCTACTTTGAAAACCCACGTGATTTCATAAAAAAAAGGGTCGTGCTTCTCTGGCTTGTTAGAACGTGTTGAGTTTTACTGTCAGTGTAAAGGGTTCTGTAATGAAACCAATCACTGCTTTGGGTAGGAAATTTGTAAAGCTTTTAACCCAATTCTTTGGTTCCTAATTAAAATAACATCTAAGAAGCAGAGTTATACAGGCATGAGATATTAGCGCAGTGCTTAAAATTACGTTAATTCTAGAAACCATGTCTTTAAAAAGAAAATTTAACAGCCGTGAGAGACTCTGCAAAAGCCAGCAGTGGGATGTGAGATTTGTTATTGTTTATATTAACACTGGGTATAATGGCACTGAAATCAAGGTTTTCTGGTTTTTAAATTATGCTAAAGACCCACAGATGATAATGGGCTTCGAAATTGGACTCTAAAGTAATATCAAATAGTGAATGTGATTAAATATAGATAAGCAGAGCACAATCAGTCATGGAAGAAGAAACCAAAAAAGCAGTTGTGAAAATGGAAATACGGTGCTGCAAAATGCCAAGAAAAGAGATTTGTCAAAGAAACAAAAAACGATTCAGAAAATGCCCTGAGTTTAGGCAGCAACTTTGCTAATGAATGCAAACAGGACTTTGGACTTCTGGGGAATATAATAATCTGTAAATCAAAAGGAGAGGTAGTACAATGCTTCTGTACAATGTATTTGTTAAAGACCATCTAGAGTAACTGTCATTGTGCTTCTGAAACAATCTAATTTCTCTTAATTGGGAAAAATAGAGATGAAAGCTAATATTATGCACCTCAAAGATTCGAGAGATGCAGGAATTTAATAAAAAATTAGACTTTTCCTTCAGTGCCCAATGAGAAGGCTGTTTATGTAAACATTCTCACACCACATTGTGGGTAGGTGCAAGAGAGAAGAAATATTGCCACTTCCAGCAATATTTATCCAGATTCCCTCCACCCCACGCTGTGCCCCTGCCATACGAGGGGGGTACTGCAGTGATGCACTCAGAAGGCACCTGCTGAGGAGGGTTCACCTCTCTGAGGGGTCCTTGGTGCAGATGTGAAGGTGACAGAGATGTCCTGGAGACCAAACGACTCCGGTTACACTCGATTTACAAGGGGATGTGCCCTGCTCTAGAGAGCTTTCAAAGTCCACAGAGGGAACACAACTGGGGAAAAGAAGATGTTTACAATGATTGAAGTGGTAGGAGTAGAAACATCATCCCCACACCCCACAGTTTTGTGGGTTTAGAAAAACACCACTGTGTGTCTGAGGTGTAGAACGAAAGTGCAGTGAAGATTAATTCTTTCCAAAGGATTTTTCATTTCTGACCCTCTTTTTCCAGATCTGTCATGTCCCCCTTTCCTCTTTTGATGCTGCTGTAAAGCTGAGCTCTCTAATGCAGTTACTGCATCCACTCTGTACAGCACAAGCTGTTCAGCATGAATGCATTGCTCTTTGCTTGCTTCTCTTGTGTTCCCATGACACCGCTGTTGACAGGTTTTGAACACGTCACAGACACAGGTGAGGGGAACAAGAAATGAATCAAGCTCAAATCCCAGGCAATGAGATTTCTTGCTTTTAAGACCTTTTTTCCCCCTGTGTTTGATAAGCAAGTTCATTTATTACCCTGTTTTTAAGTGAGTTGCCTATTCTACCTTCAGGATCCTAATTGCTTTTCAGATTGTGTATATCATTAATACTGTATATCTTTATTTTCTAGCCTAGGTAATAACTGAGCATTCAGTCATTGTTATACTCACCATTCTGCCAAAATTTATTAAAATGAAGCAATTAACTATTGTCTTAAATGGAGTTTAGAGCTAAGGCTCATTAATTTTAGACCCAATACAATTAAGTGGGATGATAAATGTAAACTTTTTTTATCACAGCTTTTTACAGAAACCTTTTTTTATTATGTGGTGTGAGTGTTCACTTTGTGCTGCATATTTATTAGTTTGTTTGGCCTCATTTTATGAAGACACAAGTCAGTACTGTGTCTGACATTGGAATTGCCCTGAATCACACCCAGAGCTGGTAGACAGAAGGCAGCACCCTTCTGGACAAGACCTTCAGATGCAGGAATCCACAGCTAAAGGCTGTCACACAGAGTGACTTGATTTCAAAAGCTGATTTCCCCCCTGCCCTCAGCTCAGCTATGAACCTTTCAGATGAAGTCCTTTTCTAATTAAAGTCCTTAATGCAGATGAACCTAATGATGTAGCTACACGTTCATGAACAAGGTCAGAGAGATGAGGACTCCTGATGAAGTCCAGAAGGAGCACTCCAGAGCATAATGTCAAGGCACATGATTAAGTGCCTTGCTGCATGTAAACCTCAAGATCTAAATATACCCAGCCAGGCTCCCCAGAGGCCCCATAGCACATCAACTCAGACCCAAAGATGATACAGAGGCTTCATTCCATTAATTTTTCTCCTTTAACACATAACTTCCAAGGCAGTATTATCCCTATTCCTTAATTTGGGTTATTCCTTCTCTACTGAAACAAGAGGAAGTAATATGAATAATAGGTAAGGTAGGAGAGTCTGAGGGAAAAAAATAAAAATAATCATAGTTATAAACTCTGCCATTAGGTCACAGCTCTGAAGAGTACAGCTTTTCTGTACCTCTGTCTAGCAGCTGGACAGAGCACTTTGAAGGGGTCTGCAGTTCTTAGAGATCGGGTATTCTTGTCCAGATATCCAAGTATAGTCACCTTGCAGGACATGTCTTCTGTTGCAGCTTTTGTGTCATTTGAGATGTAAATTACATCACCACTTTGCTAATATTTATTTTAGAAGAGGAAGGAAAGTCATCAGAACAGGGAAGGATCTGGGTCTGGCTGTCTCCACATATCACTGCCTTCCTCCCCTACCTCTCCAATGAGATAAAAGGGGCACAGTTGGTAAATGGCTCTTTGAAACCTGCCAGGCTTTCCTTTTGGTTTGGGATAGCTTTGAGAATCCCTGGGCTGGCTGCAAAAATCCTGCTTTTGTAGCCCTCACTCTGATCTGCTCCTAGGGGTAAAGGTACACTGCTAAAATCAAGAGGAGTTTGGCTTCTACCTGCAGGGAAGTTGTGATCAAACACCCAAGAAATGCCTAACATTGTCTATTCCAAATCCCTGGCAATGAGCAGCAACCTCTTCAACTGGATCAGGTTTCTCAGAGCTCCATCCAGCTTAAGATAACAAAATGAAATCCAACAATTACTGAGTAAGCAGAATGACTTGATCTTTTAAAGAAAAAAGAAGTTTCAATAAGGACAAGTACCTTATTTGAAACTATTTTGTGCTAAGGGAAGAAAAAATAACCACAAATAAACACTGAGTTTTTATTTTCATTGTGGTACCAGATTAAATTTCAAATCTGAGAATGCCTCTTGGGTCACAAATGTTGGTTTTCAGCTTGTTCTCATTTCCTGGGAGAGTTAGTGAGGTGGCAAAGGAGACTCCAGAAAAGTCAGATATGTCAAAACCTGTAAGTAATATTTCAGGAAAGGTCCTTTGTGATTTTGTCTGGATGGCAGCACTTCAATGCAATCAATAAGAGAATTTGTGCCTTTTTGGGGTTCTTTCACAGAACCAGTTGCTGCCTCTTGAGTGTCCAATCCTCAGGACCCAACAGATTCATACTTTCAGCAAACAAATAAGATCAACAGTGAATTATTGGCTTCAGCAGTAAACTTCCAGGTAGAAATCCTCCTTTCTCTAGTTTGGAAAGGGATTTTAAATTAATAGAATTCAAAGCATCCATCTTGGAGTAAAACCCTGAAAAAGGCCCATAACTCCTTGAAATCATCCTCAATTCCCACCTTACCAGAGAGCTTCTGCTTGTGATACACCCACTCCGGTTTTATAAATCTGCTTACTGCAGTGTAGGAAGCCCAGGTCACCTCCTTCCCCCACATGTCCTGTGTTTACCCAGGAACAACTGCAGCAGGGGCACTGATTTACCAGATTAGACATGACCCTGCTTCCTGAGCTGCACAGAAGAGACTGCCTGTGATTAGTAGCTATCTGTGAAATGTTCAAAGTGAATTGAGAGTTAGCAGCCTCATCTGACTCCCTAAATGTCTATAATCCCTCTGCATGGGGGTTCAGATGAGTTGATGTGACGTAATTTGTAATTAGGCAGCTTGAAGAGCAGAGAGCCTTTAGAGAGCTGGGTAAAGCCTGCTTTCTCCAGGGAGAGTGATCCTCACAGTGAAAGGGGAAAAAAAAAACCAGCAAAACAAACACACAGCTTCCAATAAAGCCAAGAAACAGCCACTCATGCTGCCCATGACTTCTTTGCTCTCTCCTACAAACAACCTCTCTCCTAGGAGGTTCCCTGTGCTGGTTTGTTTCCAGAAACAGTGGTTCCTTCCTGTAGTGGTGATGTGAATATCCCAGTTGTGGACCTAAAGAAAAGGAAAGCAACACTACATTCAGAACCTCATTTCATGCCTATTTAGATCACCACTGACTCCAGTAACCCTGAAAGAATTCTATTCCTATTTGTGGCAGATTTAATGGTTGGTTGTCACTTTATTTTAAACATTAATACCATGTTTTATTTCTATGAATAGAAGACACAGGTATTTTCTCAGCATTAAAAGGGCTGGTTTCTTGTCTACTTTCCCTTTAATTTCTTGCTACAATTCAGATAGAGATGGATTCAACAGCTCCTGACTCTAAATCCTTGCTGGAGTACAGGGAGTCTGTGTCAGAGGTCCTGGAGAGGACGGTTTCATATTGCAAATTCATTTTAAGTCACTCTATTGCATTTTCACTGTTCAGCCTCCAATCCAAGATTATCTTTGCCCATCTGTTATTTATCCTACTGGTTACATGACCCGTGGATTACCCAGATTTTCTTTTAAAATCTCATTCTGCTTATGTCCATTCATTACTTGCTGCTTATTTGTCAAAAAAGTTGCCAGCCTGCAGTTTTACTGAGACAGTGGTAGGATGCATATTGTACAACTGAAGGGTTTGTGCACACATCTGTAGCTATCTGTACCAGGGACAGCAGAATTTGGGAGAAGCACACAAGTATCCACTGCACCCCCAGAGGAAGCCCAGATGGCCACGAGGGGAGATTTTGCCTGTGTGATGCTTCTTGAGCAAACACATACGCATAATCATAATCACCCATTCACTCATAATCACCTAGAATTACCTGTGCATGAGCACCAGCCTTGCAGAAGTAGCCTTTGGCCACCAGTTGATTTAGGGAGCAGTTTTGCCATGGTTCCTGAACTGCTGCACTTCTGCCTTTTTGGGTTTCAGAACGGTTTTGACTGTGCCTATTCTTAATAAGACATATTATGGATGTTCTAGCACTAAGGATTCTACTTTTGACCAAAAGGAAAATCCTTTCCCCCAAAAATAGTTCTGATCCGACTACTGCTACTGCACCTGAATCATGGATTAATACATGTACCCTGGACTCATGCTACACAGAGGTCTAACAAGTTGTGTGTATTAAGCCCCATCTGACTTTAAAGGCATTCTTCCTATCTTTTTCATAACAGTTTTTCAAGAGGGAGACTAAAAATGTGATATTGCTGCTACTGGTAAGCACTTTGCATCATCCTGCATCTTTAAAGCTTTACTCAGGGCTGTGTCCCATTATACTGGGAGATGGAAAAGCAGAGGGAAAGTCACTGCACACCTTAGGGAAATCAGCTTTAAATTAATAGCATAAAACAAATAGCTGTGAAAACTTGAAGCTGGCTAGGCCTGGGAGCATGTTGTACAAGCAGAGGGAAGAGACCAAAGAGAATAGTTCAGACAGGAGTGGACTATATAGGAAGTTAAACACTGATTTTTTTTTTCCATTCTAACACCTCTCCACTGCAATCCCTTGGTGTCAAAGCAGAATTAGTCTCAGCTGTTTTCCTGCCATTTTCATGTAAAATATAACAAAATTATCAAGTTTAAAATGCTTTGAATTCTTTAAATTGTCTGTACTTGTAAAGTTGTTGATATTACCTGCTGCTACAGCCATCCTCTTGGTCAGGGGGTGGATATACAAACTAGTGACACTGTTTGCAGAGGACTATTGCAGCCAGGAGTTGGAACAAAGTCTCCTACATCCAAACTCAGCATGGTTTACAGCAGCTGTACTCCCTGTTGCTCTCTTTCATGTTTGTGTAGAAGTTTTTGCTACCTAAAGGACAACTAATAATAGCCCCAAGGAAAACACAGAGGTGCCTGGCAGCAGCTTTACCTTTCCATGATAACGGATTGATGGAGAGGGGAAGAAAAGCTGGGAAATGGTGCTGTGAGCTGTTACTGATGTTACAGGTAGGGTCTGACTGCTGAGCTCATGGGCACATCTTTATTGCACATGAGCCAGTTACCCTCTTTGAGGCTTGGGAAGGAAGCAGGAGGCCAGGCCAGGCTGCTGTCTTTTCTCCAAGCTTGGTTTCCTCCATGCAATGAAAAATATTGACTGAAATGGCTGAAAACTCATAGTCTATCTAGGTCTTAAAGGGCCACCCATGGAGAAGAAAGTAGTGCTGGCTCTGCCTGTTACATGACACAAAGAGAATGGGATACTTTTATTCTGAGAAACCTTAGCATACTAGTGACTGAAAATGAAGAGCTGTGATTTCAGTCTCACAGCCAGAGGAGGATCCAGAGCAAGTGATTGTCCTCATGTTCCCTAAACCCTTATTTTCAGAGATGTGTCTCAAAATGCTGATTATTGCTTGTGGAAAGCAAAGGGAGATCCCATGTTCTCTTGCCCCAGTATTGCCTGTGTCTGTGCAAAAGCAGATCGGTTCTGGTAGCCAGGTGCAAAAAACATCTGAACGGAAGAAAAATAGATTTTCCATAACACCAAACTAAAGAAAGCTGCTTTTTGTTTGTTTTAATTTACAAACAATTACCCATCACATCCAGGGTATTACCAGAGCTGTCAAGAGAAAGAAATCAGTGTGGAAACAGCATTCCACTGGGAAATGTGAAATGGCAACAAGTTGGTCCCTCTACAGTATGTCCAACACTTAATACAAAATGATGTACAACTAACGTGCAATGAGTTCTGCACAGGAACTCTCTTCTGGGATGCTGGCTAGTGATTTACTTGCTTGCTCAGAAAAAGAACTCCTTATAAAAAAAATATTATTCCTTGTTTCCCTTCTCTTTTTCCAGCACAGACTAATGAAGAAGCTGAGCGATTCAGCTGCTAATGTGATCATGAGGGGGATATGTTTCAGCATTTATGATGGTTGTGTGGTGATTATAGCTTTCTCTCGTTACTTTCCATGCCATGCTCTCTTCAATATGAGTAACAAGTGGCTTCAGGCACTTCTGTGGAGGATTAAGCATTATCTCAGTGATGAAGTCTTCCCCTCTCTCATCTGCTCTCTGTCCTTAATGTTTTGCGTGCTTCTCTCTTCCATCTGCTTTCCCCTCACATGTTCAAGCTCTCCCCCAAAACTTAATTTTGCATTCCAGCTTTGATAAACCTGTGCCAGTGCATGGTTAATGGGCCAAGTGAGGACTCAGGGACATTGGAGGAATTTCCTGCAAGCATTTGCCCTGTCCTCCTTCAGCTATGATTTCAGGTCCCAGACAGAATCCCAGACTAACAAACTGTGACAAAGTGGCTCAAAGCTGCAGCCTCCTCCATCTTTCTTTCTTCATGATCTTCTTTTCTTCCTTCATTCTCCCTTGTTTTTCTCACTGTGACATCTCTGCCTACTCTTTATTCCTAGTTCTTTCCTCCATCAATCAATCCTGCATCCCCAGCTATTAGCTGCCTTTATTTCCTTCATAGCTTCCTTTCCTGAAGTGGTCCACTCCTTTAATACTTAAACATTTCTGGGAGAAAAAGCCCTACTCAGCTAATTTTACAAGCCATTACCCATCACACCCAGCATCTTGCCAGGGCTGTACTCACCTGCTTCCCTTTAATCTTATCACTTCCCCAGTTTCCTTCTCCTCTCAACTAACTGGAAATGCTGATGACAACCATTAATTCCATTTCATATTCCCCCAGCCATTTTTCTGGCTTGTTTTTCACCTAATTTTAGCTTCTCCCTGAACTCTCACTGAGAACTCTTTTTTGGCCATGTCTCTAGATGTCAGTTCCCTCCCTGATGCTTGGGCTTCTTCTAATGTTATTACTCACTCCTCTTCAACACTTTATGGCTTACAGCCCCCTAAAGTAACAACTCCTTTCTAGCTATTCTTGTGTCCATGGGGTTTTCTTCTGCTTCTTTTTTATAGACCTTCCTCTTATTGCTTCTGCTCTGTAAGTGGTGCCAACCCCATTCCTCTCTTCACAGTCCCAGCAGTCATCCACATTTAGCACTGCAATCAGTTTTGTCTGTTACCACTCCATCGTGTTTCTTGTCATCCCAGATGAGTCATGGTCACCTTCAATCTCCATACAGAAAAATCAAATGGGATGATGGCTGAGGAACAGCTTTCCATGAGAGGGCTTTGGTGCTGAGCAGCTTTCTGTGCATTTTGCACTTTTATGTAAATCCAGATGAGTTATGTGTAAATAAATATTGCCAAAAAAGGCATTTTATGGGTTATCCAAGCATTTGCAAAAGCTAGGTCATAAGCAAGCACATCTTTACACTATGGCAGAACTTCTACGTCAGGAATTTTCCAGGGCCTCCTAGACACTATGTCCTATTAAGATGATCTGTTGTAACTGCTGTTCCTCCCTTAGGACACAGCAAAGAACTACTCCTTATATATTATTTACACGGAGCTCTAGCCTAGGTAAATATATATGGTAATGCTGACTGTGTCATTCTGCACCTCGCTGTATTCATGCTCTTTTTCTTGCTGTGGTAATATAATACACTTGTTTGCAGCAGCTGTTTCATCAGAATATCCTTCAGCAGGGCTAGTTGTGCCTCTCAGGCTGTGCATACATTTGCTGAGGGATACAGAGAGAATTGAAATAGAAGAGATTATTTTTTAAGCCCCAAGACGTTTGTCACTTAGGCTGTAAATCAGCTGTGTGTTATACGGATACACTTCTGCTTTTTAAAGTGTTTGTATTTGAAAATCCACTATGGTGGAAGCTGCGAATTCCCTCTGGACTTCCTGCCATTAGATTATTTTAATTATGCAGCAACTTCATCCTCATTTGAATACAAAGGGCCTGATTTTCATTGTGATAAAGACACCCAGGCATTTTTCAGCCAGAGCAAAGGAGTGTCAGCAGAAGCAGCTCAGAGCTCTTCACAATTGCTCCCACCAAGCTTCCAGCTTTCATATGGCTGGGGAGAAGGGGACAGTTCTAGTGACCAGACAGTCCCCAATGACAGTGCCAGGCCAGATGCTGAACTTCAGCGAGGCTGCAGATGAAAGATGTGGCTGGAAGCTCCTGGGAGCACAACCCTTCGGAGGGGCTCACAATGCCCGAGGGTGGGAGCAGCCCATGGTGACAGCGGTGCTGTGGGCACCTCCCAGGGCTCAGAGAGGGACATGGGCTGTGATGGGGGTTTGTCCATGCAGGAGAAGGTGGCAGAGGCTGAGCCTCTGCTCTGGTTTTGCTGAGATGAGCAAGTTGTCTTTTCTACTGAGCTTTCTTAGCAAAAGTCTCTCTCTGACCCAGGCAGTAACTGTACAAGGTTCCTCCATGTTGGGGTGATATGAGGAAAGAATCATGCTTCAGCCAATGCCTTTTTTCCTCTCCAAGAAATACAGAAAAACGTATTCCATGCCATTTTTGAGTGCTGCACTCACACAAGTAGAGAGGAGGGGGTGAACAGGCAGCTGCACTCACCCAACCTCCTCCTGTGCCTGGTCCAGGGAACCTCTTGGACTTGGCTGACTCCTCTGTCCAGCAACCCTTCAAAGACTTTTCTCCCCTGAACTTGTACAGTAATTTCTTTAAGTCTATGCAAACTTTCAGCATTTACAACACCTAAGTGTTTGTACAACACCTAAATCTGTAAGTCTGACAAAATTACCATAGTTAAAATATTCATTGTGCAAAAATTACCCACTCTTTCAGTTCGTTTTGTTTTCAACTTGCCACCTTGCATCATTTCTTGATGACCTCTAATTCCTGTATTATGAGGATGAAGTGCATTCACCACCTTGCCACCTCCACTGTGACATTCACAACTTGTATCTTTGCTGGTGGTTCTATTCAGTCTAGTGGCTTATATGGAAATAACTTTGTACCTCTGTTCACCTTTGCAACTTCCTCTGAGTATTATCCAATTGTTTGTATCCTTTTCAAGAGGTAGGATTAAAATGACATGCATTACTTCAAATGTGGGATTATTTAATGGGTTGATATAATGGCATAATGATGTTTTCTGTTCTATTCTCTATTCTTTTTGCTTTTTATTTTTTCACTTTTTAGCTGTCAGTGAGCATCCAGCTAATAGATGCATGACAGTGGCTTTTTTAACCTCAAGATGTTTTTCTTGAGCAGTAATAACTAGCTCAAAGCCCATAATCATGTATGCAAAGTTAAGATTGTGCTTGGGTTTTTTTGGCATTTTTAAAATGAAATTCCTTACTTCACACTTTGGTGTCAAATTTCATCTGCCGTTTAATCATGAAGTCACATAATACTGCAATTCTACAATTCTTTTCAGTTCACTTGTCTTTTACTAATCTGAATAATAAAATATCAGCAAGCCTGCTCACTGACAAGGCTCTTCCCCACATGGTTTGTGTATATTTTGAAAAGTGACTGTGCTGGAACCCTCTGTAGGATGGCACTGGGCACAACCCCACACATTCCTGCCCTTTTATTCCTACTTTCCAGCTATCTCCTTGTCCATGCAAAGACTTTCTCAATCATATTCCAAAACAACTAACTTTTTAAGAATTTCTGATAAAACCATTTCTCAAAAGCCTTTAGGAAATGTGAGGAAATACCTCATCAGACTACAGTCTTTTGTGCACAGACAGGTTTCCTCCAAAGTACTCCAATAGACTTGAGCAATATTATCTTCTTCTTTTTCTACAAAAGTCTCAGCTTTTCCTAATATATCCCAGCTTTGGTCAATGTGTCTGTTAGTTTTGGATATGCTACAGCTTCTACCAACTTACCCCATGTGATTGCCATCCTGCCCCAAAGATAAATTCCCTGATTCCTCTGCCACCATCCTTTAAACCAGCATTATAAGGCCACTTACTCATTGGTATTAAGACAGTTTTAAACAAAAGACTAGGTATTACCTAGTAGCTCACCTATTTTATCCTTCAGTATATATGTGTATTCACCTAGTTTTTGGTGAACACCATCTCGTCTATGGTTTTTGTTATACTTTACTTTTTCAGCTGTTTCATCTGACCTTACTCTTTCTCAGAGCTATTTTTATGCCTTGATCATCTTCTGGCACTCAAGTTTTTTTGCAAATGATGCACCTGGAAAGGATATTCAGAGATTTAAACAATATATGCTTTTGTTTGCATTCTGCTTGTGCATTTAGTATGATTGGAAAAGCGATTTTTTTTCTTTGGTGCACAAACTTCAGCTACCCAAGGAGTGTTTTTTTCCCTAATTGCTTCACCTGACTTGTTCTATAACCACACTTCTTTTTGAAAAAACACAAAAACGTGAATTTTATCTGTATTTAAGTATGTTGTTTTTTATCAATTTAGGCACTCTCTGAGCTGCATGCCAGATTTTTACCTTTTCAGATGAAACTAAAAGCTAAGGGAGTAAAGTGCTGTAGGATTGAGTATTCAGACAGACAGGGGATTGATTAGCTAATTTACAAAGCACTAATTTTCTAGGTGACTTTACAAGGACTGTATGATCTAGACAAGTTATATATACAGTTTAACAGAATTTACTAATTTTTCAACTAAATTTAAAGATCTCTGAGAGAAAATTTTCATCAATATGAAATTGCTGAGTGGTCCACCCCTCTGCCTTTGAAGCCTGGGCTCAAACCTCTGTTCCATCCCAGCCCTTTTGTACAGAAGGTGATCTATTGCAGCATGTAGAAGTTCTGCTCAAGTGAAATAGCAAAAAGGATCCCTTTCCTCTCATGGCCCCCCATGTGTGGCCAGGAAAACGGGTGTTACTCTCTGAAAAATAACACTGGTGAAAGATTCACATATATGTGGGATCTGCAACTTGATTATGGCTACCCAGGACAGCAGGTAAAGTTAAATGATGGTAAAAGGTAGTTTGTCCTTCAGACCGATCCAGCTGGCACTTCTGAAACACTTGGAAGAAAATCCTGTGACTTGAATGCCAGAGGTCTGTAAAATGGGGGAGCAGAGAGCAGAAATAAAGGTCAGGAGGCTGAGGGTCTCCCTGTCTCCTGTGGAGCAGATGCTCTGTCTTCAGGACTTGAGGCAGGAATGGATTCCCTAATGCATTGTGATTCCTCATAATGCCATTCAGCTGATTAACTAAACCAATAATTATACTTCTTAACTTGAATGGAGATCAGGGAAATGAAAGTGTGTAAGAAATAATTATGCTGGTTTTACATTTGTAGCTTTCCTTATCTTCAAACCTTGTTTCCAATCTTAACTCTAAATCCATGGATTTTATGTTTCTTTTCTCTAAAAGCTAATGAAACAAGTTACACAGTTTGACAGAGCCTGCTCTAGCAGCTGAATTCCATCTGCCTCACCAGCATTTCACAACTAAGTTAAGTCAGTCTCCCTCTTTTTTTTTTTTTCTTCTTAGAAAGTCTAGGCTTGAGATCTCCAGGAGTGTTGATTTTGGGAGAACTAGGCAAGTAATACTATTCTGTGATCTCAAAACTTTCACCAGGTCTCTGGTCCATTTAGTAATGTTCCTTTGCACTGCAAAATGCATGTATTGGAAATGAAGGGTATAGCTAAGCACAGCTGAACCACAAAATTCCTGAATGTCTCCTAAAAGAGTCATGCTCCACCAAGATTAAAGGTTAAGTGCTTTGTAACAAGTAAATTATCATCTGAAAAATACAGCCTGCGCTTAGTTAGCCTTTGGAAGGTGTGGAAGCTCTGTAGGTAGTAGCTCAGATAAATTAAGGAACAACAAGAAAACTTTGCTGCCTGATCTCATTGTATAAACATGGGTGCTTAGCAGGACTTGGGAAATGAAGTTCTGTAATGTAGTATAAGGGCTGCATCTAAAGGTCTCCACTGGTGCAGGGTCACATTGTGCTGAGGACTCTGAATACAAAACCTGTGCAACAATGGAGCAGCAGGAATTAGTAAGATTATAAACTCAGTTATGAAGTGCTAATCTTAAACCTTCTTTGAAGTCAGAAGGATTTTAAATGCAGCAGTCCCTTGGCTTGAAACTCAATCCTTTCAACCTTTATTATTTGCTTCTTAAAGTTGCTACGGACTATTGGCTAAGGTAGTCTTCTTACATATTGGAGACAAAAGAGCTTGATTTAGCTGTTCACACAGAGTCTATACAGGAGCCTAAATTGTACATAATCCTTAAGCACCTATGCAGGAGCAGTGTGTTTCTCCTGTGATGCCATTGCTAAAGTTCTTCCAATTAAAGCACTTGGAGGCAATAAACTTCCAGCACCAAGTTTCATTCTCTTCCTTCTCAGTCAGCTCAGTATAAGTCTTCCGCTGGTGAAGAAGCTGAGGAAATAAACTTTGAATTCCCAGAAAGATAGGATTGAAAATGGTGAGTTTGACTTCTTTTCAGCAGCAAGAATAACTTTGATAAGCTGACCTGCAAAGGGATGAGCCATGTTGACATGCAAGAATGACCATGTAGATTGCAGATACCTCTACATCTGCTGAATTGCAGAGGAGGCCCCAGCCAAAATGCAGAAGCAGAGGCTTCAGCTGCAGCTGAGGGCCCATATTTCCATCCAGGTGATGCTGGGCAAATGCACAACTTGTTTCTGGTGCAGTAGATGCGATATGTCCAACACACACCAGAGCCTCTGATCACAGAGCACAGCTGATCTCTTACACATTAGGAAATACCTAAATGTTTAGAACAAATTTATTTTTCTCCACTAAAGCAATATTTCCTGAAGAGGAAAAGAAAGTAAAAAGATGATAATACATACCAAGTCAAAAAGCAAATTCCCCATCTACTGAATTTGTTCCTCAGAGCTCTTAATCCATATTTCACACTGCATTAATTTGCAAAGGTTTGCAAGTGAAAGGTACAAAAATGATTTTAGCATTAAAGAAAAATGTCCTAAACCAGGATGCTTAGGTTCACCCATCCAGCTAATAGAAGAGATTAGAATCCTGTTGGATTGCTGCTGTGGGAGTACCGATGTACAGGCAATGTCCTGCTTCTGAAAGGGCTCTTTAGCCTAGAAAAGGGTAACAAGAACCAGTGTCTGGAAGTGAAGACAAACCTAAATTTGAAAAAAGGACATGTTTTCTATAAGCATGACGAGGTAACTGCCGGAAAAATTTCCCAAAGGAAATAATAGATTTTCTACTTATTTGTCCTTAAAGCCAGCAAAGCTTTCTGAAATAAATGTTATGATCAAACACAAGTTTCTGGGCTAAACAACAATATCTGTTTGTAAATTGGAATAGTGAAGGGCACTAAAGAGGACAAAATAGAGGATGAAATGTTTTATTTAGCATTTAAAGTCCTCCAAGTTTCTGAAGCTGCTCTTGCACCTGGTCTGAGTAGGGCTGTAGGGATGCATGCTTCACGCCAATATATTATTATATATTCTTACTATATGTTTGCAATCTATTATTATTTATTTGCAATTAGAAAGATTACCCTTTTCACTTTAATATTCAGCAGCATATTGCATTTTTAGGGAACAGGGCACTACCTTGGAGGGACAATATATTCTCAGTGCAGTCATGTTTGACCTGTTAATGACGTGACCCTAAACAGGGGCTTCAGATTAATCTCTCTAAACAAAAAGGTATCAGAGAAGAATTTCATTCCAGTTTGAACTGAGGTTACTTGAGTCAACTTCCAGTATGATTTCTTTCTCTTTCTAAAGAACATAAATCCTCTAACATTAGGGCTGTCTTCTGCCTTAAAAATCAGGGCTATTGTCAACACAACTTCTCAAGACTTTGTTTCGTTTCCATTTACTTTAACAAGATGCTACACTGAAATAAGGTGCTTCCTGGAAATGTAGGATTTTAATATATAACCCTTTGGACATTCTCCCTTCCTCAAAAAGCATCCTCTGATTTTCTGAAAGGAAAAGGCACTTCTGCAAGAAATCAATAAACTTTAGAGGAGATGAAAAGCACCATTGTCTTTTTTCATTTTAAATCCTATGAGAAAATCAAAAGCAAAATATTATGATCTGTGCTCACATTCCCTAATGTTTGATAACCAAAATATTGTCTTGCTTCTTTCCACTGGGTTGTAGTAGAAAAAAAACCCCACAATCTAGTATCAAGAGGGAAACTTGGCCCTAATTCAGGACTGTCTAAGCAACTGCTTATGATACATTTGCTGGAAAATTATATGTATGCTTGAATGTGTAGCTGAATCAGGACTTTTCCATGTCCCATTATAGATTACATTCAGCCTTCTTTCTCAAGCACAACTAGAGTTTGAATCAAGGAGATGTTTCAGCTCATATTTAACCCTTCCCTACTCTCAAAATAATTAACCAAGATGTCTAAATGTGGTTGGCTCAGCCACTAGTGGAAACACTTCATTCCTCTTGGCATGCGCAGCATGTCCCCAGACTGTCCCACCCCACTGTCTCCAAGCCCTTGGGAGTATAATTCCAGCATGGCACAGGGCCATGGACCCCACTGGGATCATCTTCCCAAGCCCCAGTGATCCACAAACACTAGCAAACATGGGCAGTGCTGCTGATCCAAGGGAGGGTGGGAAGAGCTGCTGCTCTTCCTGGACTCTCTTTGCCAAGCCAGCACTGCAAACCTGCCTCTTCCCAAAGGAGGAGTCCTTGGAAACCACTTACCCCATTCCCTTCCATCACTATCCTGTCTTATTGAGGAACTTGCTATTTTGCCTGACTTTTGTAAGGATATGTGGTGATAAAACTAAAGTTTCTGTGTTCTTACCTCTCCATCTATCACCACTGGAATAACAAAGATACAAAAGCTTAATGCTGGAGATGAAAATTATAGAAAGGAATGACAACTGAACACTCTCCATGTGATTTTATCTCACACTCTCTCTCCTCTTTTCCCTGCTTACTCTTGAGAGTGGAGCTCTGTCAATTATCAGGCATCAACCAAATCAGAAAGAATCATTGAGATATGTCTATCTGCAGATTTCCTTGTATTATTGTCTCCCTCTGTTCTCTGTGGAAACCACTGGCAATTATTTTTTTGCTTCTCTTTTCTGTCACTGTCTATTTCTTTTTCACCAGTTTCACAATTAATGCATCTGAATGCCATGCAGGATGCTTCAGGTACCACACAGAGAGCATTGAGCTCTCAAAAGTGTAGCAAATGCACAGTGCAGGAAAAAAATAACAAAATATGATTTCTTCAGTGACAAGCTTTGCTCACACTGTGAAATGAATGAACTCCTTTCTTCATTTTAGATAAAATATTTTATGCTTAGAACTTCCCCACAGCACTTCTCTGCCAGCTTCAGAATTTAGATTATGGACATTTCATTTCTGTGACATGTAGTTCCATTTAGAGCACATCTATTCCCTTCTTTAATTGTATTTTGAGTTGGCCACAGTGGAGCTGCATTTCTGGTGCTCACTCCATGGGACCCAGTGAAGGGATGAGCCACACAGAAGGGACATCTTGCCCAGGTGTCCCTAATTTCAGAGACCAAGAATGAACTGCCCATGGGAATAAAATGGAAGAATTCTATTACTTCCCCTTTCATCATCATCAAATTCACAGGAGTAAGAAGGGATGGCATCCTTTCTCATTCTTTCAGTTATCTTCCCATGAAGGTTTTTTTGCTCCTGAAGAAAAGAATTTTTCTCTTTCTTTTTTTTTTTTGTTTTCCTTTAAAGGCAGTTGTATTATTACTTCAAGATCGATGTGAGGGATAGTGCCTAAGAAATACTCCTTCTACTTCACTCTCTAACCTATACATGATTAGGGGAATAAAGTGTAAATAAAGACCAAGCTCTGTGTAAGAGTATGGAGTAAATACATTTCCTCTGAGTAAGAAAGTGAGAGTGGATATGTACTGAAGAAGCCTGGCTAATATTGCTGTTCTAACATGTAGAAGTAGATGGGCCATAAATCAACTTCATCATAGCTGTAGGAAAACTGCCTGGAAAAACAATCTAATGCAGCTTCTCAATGGCAAAATTGCATGAGAAACCTTGGGCAGCCCAGCTGTAACTTCATAAGAAAATTAGATGTCTGTGTTCCCTAGACCTTGCCTTTTGTCCAAACTAAATGTGACTACTTAAATTGTTCCTTCGATACGACTTGCAAGCATAAAAGTGGATGCACACATTTTGAAATTTCCTCAACAAGGAGAATTTAATTCTGTGCTGCTTGCATGCAGATGAAGATTTGATACTGAGCATGTTTTTAGTAGAAAATTGATTAATACAATGTATTTGCAATGAACTTCACTTTGTGATGCACCTCACTGCACTGAAGTCGCTCTAGCAAAATTTATTTAGAAAAATGTAGTATGTAAAAAGTCCATTGCAAATTTACATTTTGAGACTCTTGTGGTTCAGATCTCAGTCCAACCAGCTCTCAGGAGGACCACCCTTGCCAGACAGATAGAGTGACTTTTATTCTGACCAGGTTTTTAATTCAAGTTGGCACAGCTCAAAAATGAATGGCCTTATTTCTGTCCCTGGAAAGAATAGAGCTGTATCTGTATGTGCTTCCTCAAAGAGCACAGTTAGAGCTGAGTCAGCTCTGAAGTTCTGGCATGGACAACCCAGGTAGCCACGAGCCAACTGCCCTCAGCAGTGCTTTATCTTACACATGCATTTTTAGGAGGGCAGGAATTCTGTTAAGTGTTGGCACTGTAAACCTCAGCAGAAGAACACCTTTGATGTCAGCTGAGTAACTAACCAAATTATACCCTCTGGGAGAGCAGGCCAAGTAGTTAAAAGTAGCAGACATGAGGTGAAACCCAGAACAGCAATCCTCATGTTAGCAATACAGATGTTTTACAGGTACAGCTGTTCAGCTCTGCACACCTACAACTCCCACTGACATCACGGTGCAAATGTTTGCATAAGGGTGGTGGGAAGAAGTTTGTGATCATCTGAGATTCTGTAAGGGGGAGCTGACTGCTTTTTTCAGAGGAAACAGAACAGTGCACAAGTCAGCTACTGTAATGAAAATGTTCAGCCTCACAGAAAACCAGGACAAATAATCACTAGAAAATGTTTAGTCAAACCCATGTTTCCAGTACAGAAATGTTGACTTTTAAACAGAAGGTATAAAACATTTACCTCTGTTTGGAGCAGCCAATATCCCAACAGTCCAAGCTCCTTTGCAGTCAGAGAAGAAACCAAGGGGGAATGGTACATTGACCCAAGAGGGAAAGTGGGTCACCAATGTCCCAGGTTTTGAACTATTCTGAGATTTCTCTGTTGAATTTTCCTATGTAAGATTATATATATATGTATATATATATATATTTTTTTTTTAATTCTGATCCCGAATAGAACCTTCAAATCCTCTTTTTGTGTGTGTAAAGTACACTGTTTTGTTTCTTTTCTGGCGAGGCTGTCAGTTCCTTTGAGGAGCAGAAAGAGGGAACCCACACAGCATATGGTGACAGTTGCCTGCATTGCTGTTCCCAAAGAAAGCTGTCTGGTTGTCCTAAAATAAAGAGACACAAAGCATTTGAGGAGAAATGCTGCAGATTAACACCAAGGATTACCTCAGATGCCACTTTTTTTTTCTTAGAATATGTTATAAACACTCAACAGGACAAGATATTTAAACATACACTTAAAATAGTGAATATTCTCGTGTGAATCACTGCAATCACTCAATCTAGTAACCTCTCAGATCCTATATGCTAAATAATGCAGTTATAGTAGATACGCTGCTACATTCATATTCCAAAGATACCTGGGGTCCTGTACCACAGCCCTCAGTCTGAGTCCTGACCTGGTTAACGCTCATGGCACCACCTTCAGCAGTGTCTCAACTACCCCTAAGCCTTTTTGCCTCTTTAGGATCATCATCAGATTTATGTGCAGTGCAAATATACTTGAACAGGACTGCCTCAAGCCATCTCCTTCAGGTGTGCTCCTTCAAAGGCTGTGCTGAGCTGTGCTGGTTATCAATGGTTCCTGTCAAGAGTATTTGCCAGCAGCACTTGTTTCCAGCCTTGCTGGTAGTCAAATTCCTGATAGAACACCAAGAAACCAAGAGCTTTGCAGCTTTAAATCCAAAGCCATTAAAAATTACCAGCAGCCTCCTGGTAATCAAAGGCCTTGGGAATGAATATTTTAGTGATAGACAGCAAGAGCTGCCAAAAGAGCCTTATTCCCTGCCCTTTCTCTTTGCAATAACTCATCTGGTGACCACTGACCCCCTGATATAAGTGTGGGAGTTGTTAACGTAGCAATTAGTGCAAGACCTTAGAGCAGGGCAGGGTCTCTGCCTAACAGCATGGATAAGGCACCTGAGAATTCTGCTTATCATTTAAGTGGATTTCCTATGTGCCTGGTGTTCTTGGTTCTCAGGCAACCTTAGCTGCAAGTGCAGATTTAGATAAATTGTGGGGAACTACACATTTTCAGAGATGATTCATCTGTTATATTTTAGATGTCTATTCTACAGTGAGATTATCATGTCTTAGAGTCCATTGAGTGACAGATGAGTTCTGCATTGACAAGAAAGTGAGCCTTTAGTGTAACTCACAGGGAGATAACTCCACTGTAGCTACCTCCTGCTAGGCAGATGAGTTCCATGCTAAATACCTTTACCAGCAAATTCACTCAGTCTGAGCCCCAGGATTTTTGACTCAAGCCACATGTGAAAGGTGAATGTGCCTTAAACCAACATTTTGGGATCCCTCTGCTTACAATTAAGTAATATTGCTGTCAATAGAAGGAGAGTTGTTTCATTTCATTAAGCAATTGAGTACCTGTTCTGCAGATCTTATACTGGGGAGAAAAGCAGTTGGGTATCCAAGCACTATAAATCAGTTTAATCACTCTACCTTTCTTGGTATATGGAGTGGCTACAACAAAGAATTTGGCTGATCATCTTTCTTCAGCTGTCAGCTGCTCTGGAGCAGTGGAAGATTTCTATCCCTTGCAAAGAGCTCTGCAGCTGCCAAATATCTAAAGCAATTCAGGAACCTGTCATAGGCTTTCCTGTGGCAGCCGTGAGTGAAGTCTCACTGCAGAGGGGAAGGAAATGAACTTGCTTTGCTCTTTTAGTATGGATGTAATCAGCATCATTACCCAAGGGAATTGAGCTGTAAATTTAACGTCAACTTCAAGGTTAGCATCATCCAGAGGACTTCCTAGGGAGAGACGGGTTCACTGTGATGAAGTGTTTTGACTTACTACTGTTGTGTTACTTTTGACTGTGTAGCCCTGCAGCTACAGAAGCTGTTGCCTCAGACATTTCCTGCCTGTGGCCCCTTAGGAAGGTGATTTGGAAGACTAGGACAGTGTGCACTGAAAATCCACACATCCGAGGAGGGGTTGAATTGTAATGTTGGGAGTAGAGTTTTAAACTGCAGTGCTCCTTAGCCTTCATGATCCCAAATCTGAATAAGAGTGTGTCTTCATGATACATTCATTTCAGGGTGAAACTTGAGGTGGCCCCTTCTACATCTGCAATACCATACTCTCCAGCTCAGCCTGTGCACAGCAGCGAGCCTGCTTTTCACATGCCCTTATGATGAGATTTAACCTGCAGTAGCCAGAATGGTGACCAATGCCAGAGAAATCTGAGCCACTGAATTCCTTCATTTTGGCTCCTTAGCTCTGCCAGTTCTTTTGAAGAACAACCTGGGGCTCCTCCAAGTTTCTTCAGGAACTCTGAAGTCAGACATGCCTCTCTCCCATCTCTAGATGCTTGTCTGGGAGTGGGTGTGTGTCTTTCCCTCTAGTTTTCCTTTTCTACTCCTGCAGCTCTTCAGGGAGAGTTGTGGTCCCTTAGCAACCCCAGGGCTACAACAGTCTGTCAACATAACTGCAGCCAAGCAGGGTTCACCAAAAGACCTCACTCCTATAGGGTACAATCTTTCCCACTTTAGAGAGTCTTCAGCACTCCTCTCCCTTCTCTGACTATCTGCTGCCTCCCAGCACAGCGGCCTGATGAGAGATGTCTTGAGCTGAGTCTTCCTCAAACAATCTTCAGGATGGGCTCATACACAGCTCCCAAGAAAGGCTTAACTTTTGTCATAACCTTTAAGCACAAGCTTAATGGTGGCAGACAGATAGGGGTTTAAGCACCCATTAAAACTAAGTGCACCTTGCTGTTCCTTGTTATATGTTGACTGGTCATGGATTATACTGGAGTGGTGGTATTTCTGAAAGAAGCCAGAGAGGTTTCTCCAGAACAGCTGTTTCCAAAAGCTGCATTCATTTTCTTATTCCCTTTCTTATGAGCCTGAAACCACATCTTTCAAAATGTCTTTCTGGTGAGGGCAGGAATTTCAGCACTCAGAGATGTTATGGACAGTGGCCTCATATTTATTGCAACAAACACTGAGGGACTCCACTGAGCACAGGCTGTGAGTGGCTACAAATGTAGAGAGCACAGGACACAGGGACACTCTCCGTGGAACATGGTTTTACATCACAGATCAAAACACAAGACTGAACAATATAATCACATTGTAACCAAAGGTGCTGTTAAGCAGCAAAATCTCATGAAAGAAACATGAGAGGGTTTTGTTTCCTTTCCCAAGACTGCCGAGTGTGTTTCATCTTTAAGTATGAAATCTGGTTTATTTTACTAACAAATCTCAATCCCAAATTGGCAAAAGGGCTTCAAATGTTCTTTCCCTTTCCCCTTTGCCATGACCATTCCCTTCTCTTCCCTCTCTTTTTTTCGTCTCTGAGTGACTTGAAAGTGAATACTCATGTTTAAACACCTATGATTGAATATTTTTCTGTCTAACTCAAATGAATCTACTCCCAGTACATTATTTTATAGTTTGCGTTCCAGTCTGTACACTTGCTGATGTTGAGTGGACATTACAGAATCCTCTATTGGAATTTCACCACATTTTCTAAATTCTCAGAATGAATTAGCACAGTAATTCCTTGTAATAATAATAATTCCAAGAGGAAAAATTGTACCCTTGTTTTATTCCCATGTAAACCCATGGGCAAAATTGCAGTCAAAATACTTCAAAGCAAGATCTGGATAACAAATTTTCAATTTTGCAGAGCTTGCAGGACCAGATATCTCTAATCTGAAGCTGGGCCCTAAGGCATACTTATGCACATGGAGGTTCACCCTTGTGCAGTCAAATCATGTAAACTTCCTTTTATAAATGATAGGATTTACACATGCAAAGACTATAGCTGTTTTTGTAAATAAACATCTTGTGAAGGCATTTGCAAGTATCTGCAGGAATAGTGGGTCTCTTTTCTGGCCTGATGCCTTTTTCTACCATATTTAGGTGAGAAATAGATTTCAGCATGATTTTTGTATAACTCTTTTTATCATAACTGCATGAGTCCTTCCACTGTCTTCAGCTGAGATGCTGACTGTGCACCTCAAGATCTTGGGCTATTAGCAATGCTCTCTCTCTAAAGGAAGTTTAACATCCTACAGTTAGGCTGAAAAATGGGTAGCATGCACGTTTCACTGTACCCTCCTAAGTTCAATTTCTGCAATATAAATTCAATTTCTACTACATAATGCAAGCCAATAAGACTAGAAACCGCTTTTGTAGAAAACCAGATAATAGCTTCTCCCTGGATTGCTTCTTGGCATAATAACCTTATTTGGTGGCATCTCATCACAAGACTGATGGGGCCGTGCCTCTTGGTGGAGAATGGGTAATGAAGCACTGCAACAAGGCCCTGACATAGTTTAATTGGGAATAAAATGCATTTTATGCAAACTCATAACATACAGGACTGGAAAGAGATTTGCAATGTCACACAGTTCCCTCTTTCTTTCCTGTTACTTTTTTTAGCACACAAATTAACAATCTGTAACATACTATTATAATAATTGGAATTCTAGTCTATTACAGGCACGAACATAATTTAAATGAAGCAGAGCTGCATGGTGACAGCAAGAAGTCTTAACTTTCATGGCCAAGTATAGTTATGAGAGTTATCATGAATATATTTGTATGAATTCCTGGAGTCAGCACTATCCTGATATGGTTCTGTATATCTGTATTAATTATTGATGATATTGAGCTAAACAAATATTGATGTATCTTTCATCAATATAATTGCCTTTGGAAAGTTTTTGTTGCCTCCTGCACTGATTCCTTTCCACAGGTCAAGTAGTGACAGCGCTGACCAGGTCCAATTTCTGCCTTTGGAGAGGATGTCTGGAGAGGTGGGAGCAGTCTAACAGGCTCCGCAGCCCACTTGGCCAATGAAGGATTTGAATACTTTGCCCTTGCTCTGCTAAATGGCCTGGCATCATCTCAGTGTCCCATGCAATACCTCAGAAGGAATTTCACCACCCAAGTAGGAAGGTGTCTGCACCAGCTGGTAAGAGGTCAGCAGGCAGGGGTGTTTCCTAAATCCAACGCTCTCCATGGTCCAGGCACTTAATGCATCACTTTTCTTCATTCAGTATTAACTCCTGAGCCCTATTCTTTCCTTGAGAAATACAACAGAGATCAATAGTGCCTTAAAAAGGAGACTGCAGCAGGGCCAGACTTACGTATCACACACACCCCGTGTGGGATAATTCAGTCGCCATAAAGAACCCACATCACCTCCGAGCATATGAAACCCTTTAGTGCTCACTTTCTACAGGTGGTGGGCAAACCAGCAGCCTCCTACTTCTCCTCAGCTACTGCCAAAGAGTGGCTAAACCAGCTGCTTAAGCCATGATGTTGGATCTAGAGGATCTTTATCCAAATGCTATGGAGAAGCTGCAACAAGATAAAATGGGAGTGACTGTCTTGTTTCTCATCCCTCCTTCCCCTAAAGGAACCCTGTTCACATCCCAGATTCACCTTTGGCCTCAGGGTAGGAGAGGCACCCATAACTCCTACAGTAAAAGAAAGCTGAACCCAGGACCCACAAGTCTTGGTGGACTGGATTAAGAAGCTGATTATTTCTGAAAGACGGAGAAAATGCTCAGGCCAGGTTTTGAAGGAGTACAACTGATGATTGTTTTCTGCAGGACAGCCTCAGCAAGGTGCCCATCAGCCCAGGGTGTGAGAGGCAGATGGACAAACACAACCTTCCTCATGTTCTCCAGACAGTTCTCCTAACTCTCCCTCCACTGAGAACTGGGATATTTGGGGACTTTTAGCATTCAAATTAAACATATTCATTTTTTACCCCCGGCATGAAGTGAAAGGACATCAGTGAGAGTTGAGGCTTTCTTTGGATCCAGTCTCAGTTGTCTCCCTCTGTAGCTAGGGAAAAAAGCCTTTTTTGCACTGAAAATCACAAGAAGCATAGTTAGATGTCATGGTAGTTGGAGCATTGACTCAGTTGGGCAGAATCAGATTCCAGGGAAATCTCCTTGCCAGAGAAAATCAATCTGAAGGAAAAATCAAATCAAAATCATGAAGAAAATAGAATTACAGTGGAGAAAATTCTAGTCCCCCACTTCCCAGAGCCTATAAAAAGAACAAACCTATTCAACACTCCCCTGAAATGGTATTACCTTCTTATCAAACAAACTGAAAGAGAATGAAAAGCCAGTGGTTTTATTTATACAATCTACATTTGTACCTGTCTGGGTTTTTTGGTTGGTAGTTTTTTTTTTTCTTTTGCAAAGGGTTCAAGCCCAGAAAGAAAAATCTCTTGAATTTCAATTTTTTGTTGACTGAAATAAAAGACTGAATCCTTGTAATCTCTACTATTTTACTATTTATTTTTCTATTCAGAGACACTTTTAAGTCATAATTTCTGACTACCTGAGTTGACCTAAAATCATGTTGCTACATATGTTTAGTTTCTTTTTCTGTATCCTAATAACCTTTACAGCATAAAGAACTTCCTGTTTAGTCAACAGGTTCTTCCCTATTCAATCAAGCTAACTGAGTTCACAGAAATGCTGGACATTGCACTTGAGCTGCCACAGATGACAGATAAAAACTGCTTAAATTTAAAATCTAAACTAAAAATAGTTTCAGTATGAAACTTGAAAACTAGCCAAAGACAAACTGAAGTTCACATTTTCTAAACCACTCCACAGCTACAAAGGTATAACTCAGTAAGAATAAAAGCTTTGCTTAGTCTCTGGAGATCAAAATGGGTTGGACTTTGTCATGCAGAGAACAAGTACCTCAGTAACAACCTAACAGGCTTAAATTAGGATCACCCCCTTGTAGACTAACAATAAATCTGTATCATCTTCCATCCAGAATTAGCAGATGCAGAAGAAACTAAATAGTTACTGGCAGACATGTGGTTGGTCCTTCAACTCAGTTTGCTAAATATGTAGATAAAAATATAAATATATAGATAGACATGATTGTGCTGTGAATGTCTCTGTTAATGAGTACACATTGATCTGTTTATCTCGAAAACTTTCTGCAGGAACTGGACATTTTTAAGCAGGTTGGATAGAGAATTAAGAGTCTCAGAGTTATTATAAGATTCATGTAAATAGCTGGCCTGCAAGAAGAAGGATCAAGCAATTCCTTATAGACAAAAGGGATGCAGCATGAAGCCAAATTGTACCAGAGAACCCAAGTCAAGGACAACTGTTAGAACCATACCAGCAGGAGAAAATGCTTCAGCTGAGCCTTGCCCTACTCTGGAAACCAGAAAACTCCCTTCCCAAGAGCCTAGTTTCCCTTTCCTTAATGTTTGCGGTGTCTCTCACCTGAATTCCCAATATTCTTTTTCCACTAATAAGTTTTCTATCTTGGTTTTGATGTGTGGTATGAGAGAAATAAAAAAAAAAAAAAAAATTAATTACAAACAAGTGAAAGAAAAAAGCGTAATGTGGATGTAGATTCATGGTTTGTTTTTTTTTTTTTCAGTGATCATCACTTTTTTTTTGTGTTTCAGCATGTTTATTTTTCATAGTGGCACTTCTTTGGCAATTTCTAATGCTTAGTTTAGGATCTCTGTTTCCAAGGACTTGGTGTGGCCCTCAGTGTCAAATGAGTAAGTGGTTTCATTTATTGCAGTGAATATTTTAGAACAAAAAGTAAGAGCAGTTGTGTTGCTGATTGTAACACTAAAGAAATTTATGTGCTGAGTCACTCTTAATAGTCTTTGTCCACATAACTCAGGTGAGCTGGGCACTCTGCTGATTCAGCTGACCACTCTGAGCATCTGGGTGTTGCCACATCCCATCTATTCTGGACAAGGCATAGAAATCCTGATCCCTCCTCTACCTTTTACCATCCCATAGACCCATCCTGAGATGTCCTTACCAGAAGTTTTCCTGAGAAGAACCTGAGACCAGACCCAATGACTTTAAAACTACAACTGGAATCTAGCTGTTTGCAACAAATAAACCTGTGCTTGCAGAGATTGCCAGTGCTGGGTGCTGTTTCTGTCTAACCTTTAATGGAGAAAATAAAGGGTTTATATTTGTAATATCTTAATAACATAGCCCCCAGTCAGTCCTGATAAATGTAGTAGGTGAGCAAGAGCACCCCAGTGGCATAATTTATTTGTCAGATTAAGGCCGTGTGTATGTTGTTATGGAACCTCCCATGTGTAGTGCCAGGTTAATGTGTTGGGCTTGACTTGATTGTTTTGGGTTTTTTTTCATTTTGAATAACTCATCACTAAAAGGATCCACTTAACTTCCCCCTCACTTCCCTAGACAGACTGCAATTAAAACAGACCACAACCCCTATGAGGTCTTACAACTTTAGGTACAAAAACTACACCATTTTTTGGTTTAAAAGTCTGGACAATATTCCATCAATATTAGTTAGAATTAACACCTTCTTGTATTGCAAGCTTTTTCATCTTATTGATGGATTCTTTAGCATTCCTATAAAGCATCTGTCCTGATTTCAGCTAGGAAAGAGTTAGTTTTCTTTCTTGCAGCAGGTATAATGTTGTGTTTTGGATTGACTATTTGCTGTATCAACAGCATTACAGTAAAATCACCCCAAAAAAATCAAGAATGAATTTTGGTGATAGAACCAGACAAACACAGTGGTGATGGAACCAGAACTGGCTTCAGCCTGCAACAATCAAACTGTGTATATCAAAACACAGAAAAGGTAATCATGATTAGTTGGGATGAGCTGGAAAATGTTGGACTTGGGCATGAAGTAAAAGCATAGAATAAGGGGTGGGTACTGTTCTGGTTTTAGCTGGGATAGAGTTAATTTTCCTCCTAGTGGCTGGTACAGTGCTGTGTTCTGTAATGATGTTGGTAACTGCAGTGGATTTGCATGGCAAGGGTTTGGTAGAGGGGACCAGAGACACTGTGTGTTGAACTGACCATAACCCTCTTTCCCTGTGTCCTTGTGCTGCTGGGGAGGAGGAAAAAGAGAATTTGGGACTAAAGTTAAGCCCAGGAAAAAGGGAAGAGTGGAGGGCAGGTGTTTCAAGATTTAATTTTTATTTCTTGTTATCCTATTCTCTTTGTTTGGTAACCACTTAATTTCCCCAATTCAAGTCTGTTCTGCCTGTGATGGCAACTGGTGAGTGATCTCACTTGTTTTGTATATTTCAACGCTTTTACTACTACTGCTACTACTACTACTATTATTATTATTATTATTATTATACCTTCTTTTTCTGTTTTATTAAACTGCATTTATCTCAACTCCTAAGTTTTCTCACTGTAACTCTTCCAATTCTCTCTCCCATCACACTGTTGGGGGAGCGAGCAAGCGGCTGCGTGGTGTTTAGCTGTTGGCTGGGATCTGTCTGTATAACCACCATAGTGCAAATTATTCCTCATCGATCTCTTATATGAGGGTGGAGGGAGAGCCTAGCCACAGTCTGTTTCAAAGTAACTGGCTGTTAAATATTGATTCATTTAAGCTAACAAGCACCTTCTCATCAAGTTTTCTCTAAGCTCCTATGTGATTTTCACTTTTATTTAGAAGTCCATGTAGAAAAACTTATTTCTGTAAATGGTTTGATAAAGACACCAGAAACAACATGCAGGAGGGAAAAAAAAATAAGAAGAAAAGGCACTTACACCTGCACAGCAATGCATGATTAGTTTTTCTGGTAACTGCTATAGCAATGATTGCTTCATTTGCTACCCTTGATGCAGGGAGAATCTGTCATCTCAAATGTTTTCTCCTGCTGTCTATTAATTCTCCTGAATGTATTTGCTGTGGCATATGCCATTTTGTCTTCCCTGGCAACTAAAATTTGTTCCCATGCAAAGCCACAGTAAATACCCCATGAGAGATAATATAGCCTGCCTTAAAATGCAAAAAACACCCCAAAACCCTAAAACAAGCAAAAAGTAAGCCTCAGATAAACCATAACAGATGTATAGGCTGAAATGCCCTTTTAAATACAATATGCTATAATGTGTATTTTCAGGATTTGTACTATCAGGGTGCTTTCAGGTATAATAGACTTTGTATGTGTCTGATATCGCTTGGCAGGAGGAGGCTTTAGAGGCACTATTAACCCAGACTTAATTTGAGGAGCCTCAAAATGCCACCTTATTGTATTGATGGAAGGGCCAACCTAAGGCACTGTCTGAGGTTTGACTGCAACTTCAGTTTTTAGGGGGCTCACACACCTGACCCAGCCATCAGGCCCTTCCCTGAAGCTGGTTGGGTTGGACAACCTGTTGTAACTTTCTAACCTGTTGTAACTCTCTGACCTGTTGTAGCTTTCTAACCTGTTGTAACTCTCTGACCTGTTGTAGCTCTGCTCACAGGTGGGAAGCACTGGGGTGAGATGGGATCGCAGCAGAAGAGCAGAGGATCCAGGAAAACTTAGGTGAGTCTGAACAAAACACTCTGAGGATGAGATGAAGGAGAACCTGTTCAGAGCCCCATTTAATCTAAATTCAGGCTGTAACTAATATACTGCTAAAATCAGGCTTCAGTACATAACTGTGATCTATAAGACAAAAAAGGGTGTTTTGTTCAGCGTATAAAAAGCTAAAGCTTGCTGCCAAAACCTGTGCTTGAACTCTTCTGAAGCCAGCCCTGAAACTCTCAAGCTGCAGAAGGTTTTGTGAGAAATGACCACAGAACGCAACAATTTTGTGGCTGATGTGAAATCATCAGCTTCAGCTGCCTTTCAGAGTTCACCTTGGAGGTGATTTGGCCTCACAATACAGAGCAGGAGCTGCAGTTCTATGTTAGATGTTTCCTGGTACCATCTTCTTGTATTGCAGAGCCACCAATCCTGCTCTGCTGACTGATTTGTCCAGGTGCAAGTGATAAACACAACCTGCCCCAAGCTGAGTATTCAAGTCTAAAACCTGCCCTCTGGTGCTTTGCTGCTAAAGGGGTAAAGAAAACTTGATAAATCTTTATCCTTATGTACAAAATCAAGGTACCTCATTTACTCCTGATTTTTCTGTCCATCAGGCTGCAGCAGTCAATGCAGCCTCTCAGCAGATGAACTTGTTTTGCAGAGCAGAACATTGGTACTAGGGAGGTCTGCAGCATTTCAGTTATGTCTTTTGACGTGTCTCTGAGTACTTCCTGCATGTGGGTTGTGTTTTGTAAGAAAGGTGAAATGCTTGAGAAGTGGTAGATGGAAGATGAGGTGGATTCCTGGGCAATCACCCCAAACCTTATGTGACAGTTTGAGAATTTCGGTGCTGTTTTGCTTCGTGTGCGTGCTGTAGAGTTCTCTAGAAATGTATTTTTAGGCTCTTTGACTTCTTCAGAGCTTGTGATGGTTATGATGGGGACAGGACTCCAATGTGGGGTCCCAGCCCAAGGCTTCAGCCAATGATTTGGATTGTTCCACAGCGTTGAAATGAGGGATAATGGATGTTCCACCCTGGCTTGCCTCTTATCACCCACAGCTGTATCAAACCTCCCAGATCAAGTCACTATCACTAGAGAGATACTACAAAAAGAGAACACAGTTTGATTGCTTCTGTGCAGCTCTTACTTTTTAATGTCACCTTCATCAGCTTATTTGTGTTGCTGTACACCTGACTGTCATTTTCAAATACTGGAGTTTATTTCAACATCAAACTCCTTTTATTTTTGGCTTGTAAAAGGTGGAGGTTTGAACAGTGGCTCTTGAAAGACAACAGGCAGTCTTCATGCAGATTTAACAGGGGGTTTGTAATTGTCCTTAACAAATGGGCAAACATCCATCCATTAAATACATTGTATTGATGTAGTTAAAAGAGAATATTTTGCAGGAAATTGTGTCATCTTAGAGTAGGGCATTGAAAAGGTTTTTGAATCACTTAGGTTTTTTTCACTTTCTCTTCCTTGTCAAGAATAGGAGGGTAAAGGGAGGGCAAAATCCCTTCAAGCCAGAAGGGACTGACCAGTCAGAGGTGTGGGGGGCTGATCATCTGCTGGGGGGCTGTGTCATCAAGCCCTGCACACTGGAGGGACCTGCTCAAGCTGATGGGTCATATGTTCCTCATCCTTTACCTTGATTTCCACTCCAAGCTGACCAAATAAACAGTTAAAAATGCAATTCAGGACTCAGAAGCTGCTACAGGAACTCTTCAGTAGCCTAATGCAAGTCTTCTTAAAATCACCTGATTTTAGGGAGTGAAAGCTCACGGCTCAGCACTTTGTGAAAATGAGGAAGGTCTTTTGGGCTGGTTGTTCAGTAACTGAAGCATTCAGAAGAACTGATCTGGTTTCAAGAATCTTGGCTTAAAACATCTTTTTGCTATTCCTTTTCCATCTAAGCAAATGCTTTAGTTGCCTCGGGGATACTGCGTGTCTGTGTTGTGCATCCATCGTGCTAAAAAGTAGTTCACACAGAACAAAAATGAAAACTAAGGCTGCTTGGGAGTTTTCCATCAAAATTGACCACTGAAAAATACTATGTTTCCATCCCAGTAAGGGCAGAGTGGATTTCCTCAGCTCCTCAAAGAATAAAACCCAATGGTTTTCTTAAGTGGTAGGGGAAGAGTTTAATATTTTTTGTTGAAAAGTTTTAATGGTTTGATTTCAAATACTGTTGTGCCATATAAAAATTCTTATTTGGTAGCTCCCAGTCTCCTTATGCTTCTCTGATGTCCAGGATCCACTGAGGAACCCAATGCTGGGTTTCTGGTGCTTCTCCAAAAGACAACAGATCTGCAACGTGACAGGTGAAGAGCAACTGAGAAGTCCAAGGATACGGACTTGGATTACTGCTCCTATGAGCAACTCTGTGACAGTCATTGCACCTACACTTCATTTATTTTAACAAGATATTGTGGATCTAAAAATTTTAACTTATTAAAAATTTTATGCTTTTCAGTTTTTGTTTTTCTTTTTCGAAGATATTCCAAAACAAAAAATCCCTTTCAGTTTGCTCTAAAGAGAAACTGAAGTAGTATCTAGTAAACTTTTTTTTTTTAAGTTAGTATGGACTTTTTGCATTGTTTGGCAGCTGTAAGAAATGACCTTACCTTTCAAAACATGTAAGTGGTGACCAGTGCAAGGGTCAGCAATGCTCTTTGAACATCATGTCATGCAGCTCAGTCATGTTGCACTGCCTCGTGGTCAGCAGGATTTTAGCATCACTGCCAAAACCCCTCTCATCCATGTGAATAGCACTAGAGCTTTAACTAGATAGATACCCTTCATTTTTAGTGCAGATATACCAATCTTTCATCTGCTTCACACAGCTTGCTCCCTCTGCAAAGGTAAGATTTGAATAAAATTATTTCTCTTTGATTTATTAAATTAAAAGGTCTCATGTAGCCTTAATCTAGCCTGAAGAATATTTGATGGCAGGGTTTATTGGATGATTTTTCTTATGTTTATAATCTATATAAATTATGCAATATTTTTGTAACATGTCATGTATCATGATGTGATTTAATATCCCATATATATTCTGGTGCCTGAAAGTAATGTGGAGAGATGTCTTTGAAAGGCCATTAAGTATAAATAAATTAGAGTGAGAGCTAGAATGGTGCTGGTGAATAACATTCCTCGATAAGGAGACCTCGTAGACTAAATGGAATGAGTAAATTATTACTTAATAATGCCATGCTTAAAACATTCCTAATAGTTACAGCATTCACCTGGGAGTGTTCATGCATCTGGCCAAAGAACTGCTTATCCAGCAGCTGCATAGCATAAAATGCAGTTCCAGAAGCAGGCACAAACCCCAGAAATACTGAAAAGAAAAAAGCTCTTAGAACCAAAACCGTGGATGTTCACCCCGGACATGTGTTCTCTGGCCTTGTAAGCCCTGATGTCTCCACTGGGCAAGTTCAAAACTTTCAAGGGATGCCTCATCTGGGGCTTTCTGGTGTTCAGTGAATTTATGTTACAAAACATAAACGTGAGGTTGGCTGTTTTCTAACTAACTTGAGTGTTTTGCTTCCATTAAATTCCTTTACCAAATCCAGCAGGTTATCTGTGCTCCACAGGTGTGAGAGCAGCTGCTTGGCTGACCTGCAGGTGGAAGAAAATATGGATGATCCAGGCAGCTGAAAGAACTCAGTGGATCAGCAGCCGAGCCAAAAGCAGAGCCTGGATCCCACATTCCATGCCTGTGCTCAAGTGTTTGAGAAGCCACATCCTCCTGAATGATGATAATGGGATGAGATAGGCAGTCAGGGAAAGGCAGGAGGAATATTGTGGGAGAGGAGTTCAGCATTGTAGGGTTACTTGTTGTTTGCTTTTTAAGCTCTCTTTTGCCATCACATCTTGGGTGAACAACAGGCCAGGTAAAAGAATATTTGGAAATTGTAGCTGAGGAGACAGGATGGACTGCTGTGAGTGCACAGGTGAAACAAGACCAAGTTTCTCCTTGGAAAGAACTCCACAAGTGTGGAGTTTTTTGGCTCTCACACTGTTGTAACCGCTGGACTCTGCCTAGCAGGCTGCTGCTCCCTGAGAGCTCAGCGAGGGTTTCCTCGGGCCATGCGATCAGTCGCACCCCGGAGTCCATTTCGGACAGCCCGGAGATCTGGCTCCGGCACACAGCAGCGTTACAGGGCAGTGCTGGTAAAGAAGGTAGAGAAGGGTCTCTCATGAGGGTTTGGGATGGCTTTAATCACATCTTGTCCCCACGATGTTCAGAGGTACAGAAACCATGGGGTCTGGGTGCGGGGTGGTTTTGTCAGGGGCCCAGGGGCGGTCCCTGGGTGGGGTTGGGGTACAGAACAAACAGGGAGAAACCGAGGGAGTGGCCAAGGCTAGGGAGGGAACAAGGGGAACATTCAGAATCAGGGGGCTAACGGGCCGCCACATCACACCCTTTTGAGGTTCTCACTGGGTCAGCTTGTTTCAGGGATAGTTTTGCCACCAGTCAGGCCTGCAGGCTGCAGGGGGCTGCAGAGACGCCATGAACTGGCTTTGAATGCATGGAACTGAAATTCGTCCTTCTTGAGGAGAGGATATTGGGCCAAGCTGGGCTCTGTGCTGACAACAGCAGCAGCTTGGGTATTCTTCCTGTTACAGTCAGCATGGATATGTCGTGATAGGGTCTGCTGAGCAAGGATTTCTCTTAATGATCAAGGTTTTGAGGCACTCAAAACACCTCTTTTTCCCTGCCTGTTGACAAATCTGGAAGTCTATGGAGATGTCTCTGTTCTGGGGAGGTTTAATGTTTACATCAATGTTACTCTACACTGGCATTTTCCCCATCATTGCCTTATCGTTGATTAACCTCCACTGTGGTAACAACGAGAGTGGAGATGGTCTCTTTGCAGTTTCAGTGCAGAGCCACAGAACACAGCATGGGCAGAACAAGTCCAAGTGCTGCGGGGTTATTCCTGCTTTCCAGAGTTTTGCTGAGTCCACACCAGTCCCAGAAGCACAGCTGCAGTAGGAGATGCTCTTGTCTGCACCACGTGTGTGCTGGTGGTTTTTTACCTAAATTGCTGTAATGGAGACTGAAAGATCCTGTGAGCCACCTCTGTGTTGCTGTCATGAGAAGAACTCTTAACAATCAAACCAAACTCTGCATTAACTGTGTCCACTTGAGTGGATTCAAAAAGCTCAGTCAGGCTCCTGGCTATGACTAAACCATCTAATTATAGCCTTCCCGTGCTGTGCTTTTTGCATTCATTCCTGATCCATCATTGCATTGATTTTTGGAATTGTGTTCTTTAGCACTCCATGGTCTCAATTTTCACATCCTCCTTGTCTCCTGTGCTCTCAATTTCTCTGCCCTCACTGTGTGTTGACTGCTCATCTTTCTATTTTCCTTAAATCAGGCTTTTAACCACAATTCCCTTCTGGGGTGGAAGGCAAGGTGAACCTTGATGGTTTCTGCAGTACTTTGAACTCTGTACAAGTGCCAGCTCACGTTTTGGTTTCTGTGTCCCTGTACAGTGGCTTTGACCCGTACAAAATGGATGTGCTTCTCTGGTTACATCACAAGTGATGTCAAAAATTACGAAGTGATGAGGTCTTGGACTAACCTCAGTCAGCTTCCTACTGAATATACTGGAGAAGGAAATCAGTGGTGTTGTGTCTTTGCCATGTTATTGAGAAAACCTCAAAATCCCTGCAGTTCACAGAGCAGTGTTACCATGCCCCAGACAGCTCAAATTTAGATCAAAACAGGCTCCTGGGAAGAACTTAAAGTATTAAGAAATATTTCAAAGGTCCTCATCGAAGTCTAACCTGAAACTTGGAACTAGATGGATTTAACAGTCTTGGTAGTCCTGTGTTTTTTCTTTGAGTTTTGTGACACTGGATATTTCTTCAAAAGACTCAGCTTTTGGAGTCAGAATAAATATGTAAAGCTCTGGATTTCAGTTTTGATTTTCACTCAGCTTTACAGAGTTCATCTGCAAAGTATGAATTAGAAGAAATCAAAAAGTCCTCCACACATTATTAAATTTTGTGACGTAATTTTGGCTTTAAAGTTTTGTTTTGTTTTTAAGTCTTTTGTCATGATTGCATGGATTTCCTTGCATGCATTTTGCATAGCTTTAGCTCAGCTCCAAAGACAGATTATTAAACGTTCCCAAAAAGTATGACTGCGATTCCTTTTTAATGCTCTTTTCAGCCAAGCTTATGTATAATCCTTTTCAAAGTGTAAAATGCCAAGGGATGTTTATATGCTACAGCTTATGTGACAGTATACTGTTGTTCCTTCACACTTCAC
Organism: Corvus kubaryi; assembly: GCF_017639235.1. Taxonomy (NCBI): domain Eukaryota; kingdom Metazoa; phylum Chordata; class Aves; order Passeriformes; family Corvidae; genus Corvus; species Corvus kubaryi. Next base: position 52,136,396 of record NW_024581137.1, on the reverse strand, counting down.
TAAACAGTCTACGAATACTAATCTGTAAATCATTCACTTTTCTCACAGGCACTGGAAAACTCTCTGCTGTTTGTGGCATTGTCTGTTCTTTTCTAGATATTGAAGCCACTTCAGTTTAAAAAACAACAAACTAACGATTTCACTGTTGGTTTTCTGCAGAAATTAGGGCCTTCATTGAAACAAGGGCCAAAATGATGGTGGACACCATAGGGTTGCACAAATATGTCCTGCTTCAGGGATGTTGGAAGTAGATGGGCAGAGGTGGGATCTCCCTCAGTGCAGGAGCACTGAAGGGCAAAGAACAATGGTGGGTGGATTTTTTTGTTTTGTTTTGTTTTTGTTTTGTTTTTTGGGGTTTTTTTCCCCAGGATCATGTAGAGAGAGCAGAGTTTCTCTTAGCAGAGTTTGATATTGAATCAATTTCTCCCAACTTTCAAAGGCTGCACCACCACTATGCATTCAGTATTTCCTTTCAAAGACTAGTAAACATCAACATGCTTGCTCAGATTTTTGAAAGCAAAAACCTTTTTCCATGAACTCTTCCTAATATCTCAGTTGGAAACTGAGAAACTCTTTGCTATAGAGAAGGGAGGTCCAGTGCCATGAGGTTTGTTTTGGTTTTAGTGGAGAATGGAGATGCCCATGAGTGGGGCAGGCATTAAGTGGAAAAATGAGCAGGAGACTTTCCTTGTGTCTCTCTTGCCAGGGAATAAGACAAAATGTGCCCTATAGTGAAAACAGACTCCCTGCCTGCTCTAATTGACTGGTTAATGAATGGAGAGGGGGATTCTCCTCAGAAAGGGCAGTGAGGTTGTGTCTTCTGCTTTACTTCAGAACAAAACTGATAAACTCAGTGGCACAACACTCCCATGATCAGTCTGTGAAATGCAAAGAATTTGTTGGGCAAGAAAGAGAGAAAAGAGTACAGATACTTCACCTGCTCCTTATAGTTGCCAGAAGGATTTGCCATGGATTTGAAATCTCTTTGGTCAGTTTTGCTTGCCTATCTCTTTTTTTTCCCCAAATTTCTTCTTCTCACTTGTAAGACTGCAAATAAGTCCAGGGACTTCTACATATCTCCATGCAACAAACCATGCTGAGAGAGTAGTGATGCCAGGGCCCATCAAATACCCAACTCGAAGTCTGTAATTGGGTTTATTAGCAGACATTTTGCTTGGGAAGGTATGAAAACCAAACCACTTGAACGGAGCAGTCAGAGCAGGAAACTTCAAATCTTAATTAGCACAAACAGGTAAAAGCCATCCTAGGGCTGTAGCAGGGAATAGTGATGATGGGGTGTTTGGTGCTGAGCATGCTTGACAGATCAGCCAGGGTGCCAGCACCCACTGCCCACAGAGGTTGGTGGGACACTTATCCCTGAGAGGGGCTCACTGGCAGCACTCGGAGCTAAAGAGGAGCAGACACTGCAGGATTAAGGAGCAGAGTATGGTCATTACAACAGGAGAGCTGCCTGAAGGGGCAAGACTGACACTGACAAGGTGGTTTGTGCCCTGAGAGACTTGTTTCCCTGATAAAACAAGTCCTTAGGTGGCCACTCATCTCCAAACCAGTGTGCCCTGCTGACAGGGAGGGATGTTTGACAACACACGGCAGCATTGGGTCCTCTCTCCTGCCTCAGAGCTGAAACCAATTGCTTCTAACCAAGTTTGCCTTTTAACTACACTTTATTCTGCTGTCAGCCTCCATGGCGGGCTCCTCACATCTATTTTAGCCACAGGGCTAGAAGATGCAGCCAGTTAAATGTGGGCTATTTGCCCTCCAGAAATGAAGGAGCTGGGCTTCTCCAAAGCAGCATGGGCTCTGGGGCAGGACAAGCAACTATTTCTGTTTTTCTGTAACATGCAGAAAGGGTTCTATTTATTTAAAGGTACTAAAGTTTGCTGTAGGAGCATAAAAATACTTGAAACAATCTATTTGGATAGATTAATCCAAAACCAAAAGAAACCATGGTTTGAGAAGATGAAGTGTGGATCCTTTTAGCCTTGGCTATCCAGATCTTCTTACTCAAATATACGGTGTTTTGGGTTTTTGTTTGGTTGGTTTTTTCTTTTGCTAGTCTGAGAACTGAATTTCACCAAATTTTTGTTGCAATAAAAGAGGAGGTGGTTTCTGACCTCATGGGCTGAAGTGGAGGGGTGGACTGGGGATAGGAAAAAAATCCCAATAGTGACATGACATGGATATTTTATGTTCGTTTGTTTGTTTGTTTAAAAAAACTCGCAAACTTAAAGCACCAAGTTTTTACCAACACAGCAGAGTTGCTTGTGCAGCTCTTATTTCACCGAAACGAAAAACAACCAAAAGCCAAAAAACTAAACCCTGAACCCTAGGACATCTGGAAAAGGAATTGCTCAAAAAGGTAAGACCCAAGTCCTTCAGCTTGGTTGTAAGGAAACATCTGCCCAGCATTTCTTTAAAGAGCTGGACTCACTATCCCGAGCACCAGTGGTCAAACACCAGCTCTGTGGGAGCCCGTGGCATCTTTAACGCGATTTCTCACTGCCCACGCTGGGGTGGGGGATTAAATGAAATGATGCCGAAGGAGTGAGCGGTGCCGGGGGCGAGGCCGGGCCCGGGACCCCGGGGTGGGGAGCGTCCCGCGGGGCGCGGAGCGGAGCCGAGCGCAGCCGGGCGAGCCCTCCCCGCTGCCGCGGCGGCCTCGGAGGGCGGGGGGCGGGCAGAGCCGGGCTCGCCTCGCCTCTGCTTCGGAGGGCGGGGGAGGAAAGCGGTGCCGGGGCCGGGGGGGTGTTTCGGGTTTTGTTTTGGAGCCGGGAAGCCGGGAGCGCCGCCAACGAGCAGACCCCGGCGGACGGGGGCAGAGTCGCGGTGCGGGTGAGAATCCCGGTGCGGGGAGACCCCGTCCTGCCCTGCCTGCTGCCATCCCCCCTCCGCTGCTCCTTGGAGAGTCGTGCCCGAAGCCCAACTTTCCAGCCCGCCCGCCGGCCCCAGCATGAACCAGACGGCCGGGGTGAGCAACCACGTCCGCTGCTCCGGCAAGGGCTCCAAGGTAAGAGCGGCCGGGGGTCCGCCCCGCGGGGAGCGGGGCTCGCTGGGCTGCGTGGCGGCGGGGATACCTGGTCCCCCCTCCTCGGCTCCCGGTCCCCAAACCTATAGCTGAGAGCGTGTCCCCCCGGCCCCGGGAAGCAGCCTCTGCTCTCCCCGCTAGCCCATCGCTTGGCGAAGTTCAGCATCTCTCCCCGGCTCCCGCCGCCGCCCGGGGCGTGGAACCGCCTCCCCGCAGGGTGCTGGGGCACGGATGGCTCTGGATGGCTCTCCGTCCCTCCGCGCAGGGGTGACCCCTTCGGGCTGCGAGCCGGGCGGGTGCTGGACCGGGCGCTCAGGGTGCTGTAGCCTCACAGCTTCAAGTGCTGGAACGGCCGGAACTCGTGCACTTGCTTCAAACGGGATAAAATGCTTTGAAGGTAAGGGTTTGTGGTGGAGTGGAACGTGGGATCAGGTACAGCTTCATCTACTGTTTTTACTTCTTGCCGCGGTGTGTTTGCATAGCCAGAATTAAAAATAAATAGCTGAGATTAAACACGTTATTGTGCACTCTGCTGAATTCAATCGAAATGTAACTGGGTGCTTGCAGCTCATCCAGGTCAAATTTGCATTAATGTTTTTATGTAGTGATGAACATAGCCCTTACATCTACACAACTACTTTATGTTGCAGAGTATCAATGCTCTAAAGGCAGAGGCATGTGCCCTCTTACAGACAATTCTGCTGATGTTGTTCTTCTGCAACTCTTTGAAGTGTTTCTCTCCGTTTATTTATTTATTTATTTATGTTTCTCTGTTATGGTGGACACACCACCCTCCCCAAGATTTCACTTGCTTTTTGGGGCTAGTATTTGGTAGAGAGATAGGATTCTATAATACTTAATGGGATGCACCCTAAAGAAATGCAAAATTTACCTTTCACTGGAAGTGGTGCTGTGCTAACTTTTTTAAAATTTTATTTTACCTCCTAATACTGGCGTCCTGTTCCATCCTCTAGACTTGGTGTTGCGGTGTTGTTTGAGATCCTGGTGCTGCTGCTGCTCACCTGGTTGTATACTTCATGTCTAGTTAGTGCAGACCTGACTCTACAAACTCTCAGGCACACAGATTTACTTCTTATCTCCCCTTCTGTGAAGTTAATACAGTTGTTCCTCCTTTTCTCATATAGTGTTTTTAGGGTTAAACCCACTAGTCATAAGGCTATGTGAGTATTAAAAGATGCAACATGATGAGGGCTGCGGAAGTAAACAAACAGATTAGATGAGTCTGCTGAAATTATTTACTTGGCTCCATGACTAATCATATATTTGAAGTTGAACCCATACCTAAGCTCTTTGCATAATTCAAGGACCTTAAATTAAAGGCCCTCTGGATCTTGCCTGTAATTTCAATGCTGGGCCTCCTTCCTTTGCACTTTCTGGTTTTCTTTGAGTTTTGGGTTGAACAGCTAAGGTTACTGCATATCAGTAATAATTTATTCTACCAAGCTGCTGACCTAATACTTTAATGCAGAAGAGAGATTGGACGCAAATGTGTATATTCTTAGCACATGATAATTGATACATTTTTATTTGCCTTGAAGGCATTTTCGTTTCATTTTCAAATGCTGTAGGATGTGGATATTTTTTCCACAGGAAATAAATACAATTTTTTCAAGTCATAAGTTTGAAATTATTGATGGTTTCAGGATTTAATTAAAACACAGAAAGCTCCATGCATGACTGATTTAGTTTCAAGGAAACCTTGCAGAGTTCAGAAACGAGAGTTTATCAAATGGGGCTGAAAAGTGAAGTAACTGATTGGTAAGAGGTCTCTGATGGAGTAGACAGGAGGCAGAATAGCCAAGTTTTTTGTGACTCTGACTTCTAAAGCATAGAAATTAGAAATGCTGGTGAGATGTTTAATATCTGTGTTTCATTTGTTTGGAGTTTTTTTCTGAACAACAAACAAACAAACAAAACCTCAATGATAAACAAAACACAGAACCACAAACGGGATTTGTCTGACTTCTCTAATCTCCTAACTTTTGAACTCGCAGCCAATTTTAACCAAAATTGACAGAATAAGAGTAATGTTGTATCAGGTTGCTACAAGTGTCATGGAAATCAATTGTTTAATAGAGAAGGACTATTTAATATCTGAGTAGAGGAAGAAGCAGGGAGAAATCTGTCCCACCCTGTCCCAGCACCTCAGTCAGCACATGGCTGTTGCTACAACAGCATCTGCCCTTCATAGGCTGTGCAAAGATTGGGAGGGAATGAGAGAAAGGAAAAAGCACAGAAGGAACTCCAGAAGAACTGAAAGTTTGTGGAGGCAAAGAGGCAGCCATGGGTGAGGGCTGGGGTCTTCCCAAGGGGGAGTGCGTTGAGCAAGTAATTAATCATAAATCAAACACTTTGTTTTCACAGCTGAATAAACAACCTGTTAGGGTTTTTTTCCTCCCCCCAAAAAAGTTGTTATGATGTGTCAACTCCAATGCCAACTCACTGAGGTAAGGTCACTCTTCTTCCTGGCTTCTTCTGAGTTTCCCTCTTGCTAGGCAATGGGCACTTAGACTTCACATTTCTTTTGCAAGATTTACAGCTTTGCTCAGTTGTGGTGAGCAAGGGAGGTAGCATTTTAAAGGAGGGATACAATTAAAGCCCTTAAGTAGATGGGCTTGTTTGTAATTCCAAACTCTAGTAATGCATGCCCACTAAAAGGTGTCTATATTTTTAACATTTCTATGTAATGTTTTTTAGCTGTTTCTAACCAAGAGCTAGAAGCTCTAAGCCACTCATGAGTGCTGTTGAAATACTGATTTATTGTCTAGAGAGAAGTATTTTTGAGAAATAGTTTGTGTACATACAGCTTCTAATGCTCTTTTTTCTGCCTGTGACTAATCCCTTTGCCTTTCCTAAGACAATTTGTGGGAGGAAGGCAAGAGGATTCACCCCAATGCTGTAATGAAAAGCTATGTCACAGGAAGATTTCTGATGTGTTGAGGTGGTTGGGGTGGTGAGCAGCCCGAGTCTGTACAAAACCCACCCACCCTTTTTGTGTGGGCTGGGAGCAGGCTTTGACTCTGGTTAAGGAAGTGCACTTTACTGCAAAGTCACTCAGATCCTGCCAGAAAAATTTGGGGGTCAGTTCCAAGCTGTCACATTTTGACAGATTTCTTGAAGCAATTAATGAGGGCTAAGTCCATATGGGGACTCAGGCTTTTCAACAGTGCATGTTGCAGCTCCTGGTTTTTGGCTTTTATTCAGCAGCCCAAAGCCCCACACCAACCAATACAAGACACAGAAATTGTGTCTTGAATTTAGCTTCTTTTCTTAAATTAATACCAAGGAAGACACTGTGAGAAGGCACTTTGTTTTTTGTTGGGGCTCCCAAATTCATCTGTCTTCAGGGAGGAAAATCAACAGAAATCATTTGGGGTAACTTCTTTCTTTAGAAGCTATACTTGGGGTCCTTCATCTGAGGACCATCCCTGTCCTCACCCAGTGAGAAAGGAAGTGTCCCATGGAGCAGGATCTGTGGATCTGGTGTCCTTCTAAGTGTCGAAGAGGATTCAGAGACCCATCAGCTTCCATTCTTTTAGGGACTGTTGTACCCATCAGGAGACAGGCTGCTCCACAGCAGGAGCCCTCCCTTCTCTCCTTTTGCAGAAGGGCCAGAGCAGAGTTCAGGGCTGTTCTTTGGAGTCAGTAGGATGGAAGCTCACAGTGCCTCCTGTCTCTTTATTTTAGATGAAAATGCCTTTAGCCAAACCATTGGTTGACATGCACAATTTGGAGGGTACAGTCTAAACCCCCAGCTCTGTACAGTAACCTCAGCAGCACATCAGGACATGTTGTTTGGCACAACCCTGCTGCTATTCAGTCTCTTCCAACTTCTCTCTGACTGTCTTTTTGAACAATTGCAGCTGTTTTAGCTGTTTTGTGTGGAGCTCAGTCTTGGACGTTGTCAGTGCATGTCTTCTGGATCAGCTTTCCCTAATCCGATCCCCATTGTCCCATGAGATGTCAGTCCAGCTCCTTTGCCATCCTCATATGCAGTTTATGGCACCACTGATGAATATCCAAACTGATTATGTGTTTGGAGGGTTGATTATGTGTTTATTAGACATTTGTATCTTTATTTTGTGGAGCCAGGCTTTAACCTCTTCCTGATTCCAATCCTCATGTGTGGATGGGAGACAAGCGTTTTCCTGCCTCAACAGCAGTGATGAGAATCCCTCAGGCTGTATAGTAAAATGAAACAAAGCTGAATTAAACCTGAGAAAATGGGGCTTGTTTCCATCATGGATTTTGTTGGTGTCAACACACGACACACATTTTGGACTGTAAAACATACTAAAAAACCAATTTTCCTCTCTCAGTGTTATTTACGTAAGCATTAAAAAAAGCTTGCTGAAACAAAGTTAGGACATCCACCTGAATAACTGCAACCTCACTTTTAATCACCAATAATGAATGCTCAAGGATAACAGCAAATCATTTGGACAGATTATTTTTTTTCTTTCCTTTTAAAGGAGAAACAATTGTCTGAATTAGCAGTATTGGTATGTAAGAATGTGGGTATGAAAACAACTCAATGCAGTAATGTAATGTGTTTGTTAAAGTACACTCAATTAAGCTGAATTGAAAATGCATTTCTGATTGTACCCCTGGTTTCTCTCTCTCATTGTTTTGAAAAGTACAAATTTAACCTAGGAGAAAAACAAACTGCTGATGTAGGGTGTTCTGGCTGCCCTGATCTAAAGGGATGGTGCAACTTTTGTACAGCTGTGGGCAAGAGGTCCATAATATCCTTTTAACAGATTTTGAGGGAGTTTGTTTTTATAGTTTATTCCTTAAACGATTAATAAGAGATTATTGCATCTACACTGGGTAAATCCAATTATCTTCTCTTTTACATGAACTATTCCCCTCATATGAATTCCACTGATTTCAATTGAATTACTGCTTATTTATGTTGGTTTAATTGCAGAGAGATTCAATACCTCCAAAGTTATGGAAGCAGTAGAGGCACAGCATTTCTAGGACTCTTGGATGCAGAAAATTAAGATAAGGAGGTTGTGCTGGCTCTTCTGTGTTACTGCTGAAGTGGAAACGAGTTCAGCTTTGCTTGCACATTGTATTTTACTGTGAGTGGTAAGTTACCCTGCATGGGCACAGCTAAGCAGTGCATTTTTGAGTTGCCCAATTTTAGTGCTCTAGTGGGAATTCAAGGTTGACTTCCACACCTAATAAGTATTAAGTAGGACTTGATGTAGCTACCAGGGTGTTAAAACATAATCAGTCAGCTACCTCCAAAATCCAGGCTTACTCAGAGGGCAGTGGCTTAGAAATTACACTTCCAACTCAAAACATCAACCTTCCTGAGTAGTCTGATATAGCACTGCATGAGAGACACAGACAAGATCAGTGCCCCATCCTGCTGCATGTTGTGACCCCACACAGACAGAAATGGCTTGGCCTTCAGCGTGTTTATGGTTTAAGCTGACAATAAGGAGCAAAAAGCTGGGAGAATGGGAGAATTACTCTGGTTTTGCAGGCAGTGAAGTGCCAGGAGTAAGCCACCAAACATACCAAGCAGAAGAGAATAATAACAATCTCAAATTCTGTGAAAATTTCAGACTAGGTAGAGATTACAGACTGAAGTTGAGCTTTTCTGCCATAGGAAAAGAGGCAATGCTAATCACTGTCCATTTAAGAGCCAGCAGGCTCATCAGCATGTGCTCCCCATATCCCAGCAGCATATCCCTCTCTGTGAAGCATGTTATCCCTTGCCCAGGGTAGGTGTCAGCAGGAAAAATCTGTGGGCAAAGAAGGGAGAGGAAACTGTAGACTTGGGTCCTCTGTGCACTAGGGAGCCAGGTATTAGTTTGGCTCCTGAAGGAACAAGGTTTCATTTTGTACATGAAGTGGAACTGTGTAGTGTTGATTTAGCTCTTTCCCCTGTACCAATTTGTGTAGATCCTCTATCTTCTGCATCCTTTGGGAGGAACTTCCACAGAGCTGCAGAGGCAAAACCCATCAAAACTTCAAGTGGTGAACTCTAAATCAAGAAGACGTGCCAAGGAACTTAGGGGAAAGTGTTTGAAATTGGTTTTTATTACATTCTTTGACTTTCTTGTAAACTGTAAGTTTTAGTGGACACTATCTGGAACAGGCACTGAATTTAGTGAGAGAAGTTCTGCTTCTGTTGATGTAAATGGAAAGATGATTTTAGAAATTTCTATGGCCTTAAGCAACCCAGCCCTAAGGATTTTAGGAGTAACAGTTGTGGGAACTTCTTGGTTTGATCTTGTTATTATTTCAGACAGTGAAATCTGCTTTCTCTATAATTCTACCTGTAAACCCGATGGCTTTTGGCAGTTAATTTAGCCATGTTCCCTTGAGTGCTTCCTGGGACTGTCTGAGTGTCAGCTGTCTTATAAAGGTCCACTTAGCAGGATATTTGGCAAGAAGAATAATGGTGGGTCAGGACCAGAAATTTCAGAGGAAGGCTCAAACGCCCCTTTGAAGGATGGGAAGCCAAAGGGAGATGGCCAGGCTAATGCTGTAAGTGTCCTGAGTGATCAAAAAACCTCCTGGCAGGGGTTGTGCTTTCCCTGACTGAAGGGAATCCTACCACAGGATGCAACCTGAGGAACAGCAGGCTCCTCTAGCCCTGGTGTTGAGGTAGCATCCTGTCGAGGATATTTTGGGTGATGGAGAGCAAAAGGAGCTGTGATTTTTGTAGCCCTGAGCAAATATGCACCAGCAAGGGTGTACTTTGCCTACAACAGCTGTTATTTTAAGGGTCTGGAGAAAGACCCTTCCTCCCTCATTAAATACTTGCCTGGAGCATTACGGAAGGGCTGGGTGGAGCTCAAGGGGCTCCCAGCAGTGTGTGGGATTTTGTGCTCCATATCCCTGCAGTGTCCTCAGGCGCAGGAAGCCCTGAATCTGATGAGTTCTGGGCATCAGCTGTGACAGAACCATCCCTGTTTATTTGTGGGTGCTGCTCTGCTGCTGTTTTTCATCTTTAATGAGAGCTGAACACACCATAAAGTTTTATTGGGTGTTTATGCTAACAAAATTAACTAACAGTTGGTGCTTTAAAAATGCAGCCAGAGCTCTGAGCTCTATAACTGGGAATGTGCAATGGCTTTTTAACTGGTGTAGGACAGAGCAAATGTGTGAGTGCCAATGTCATTTAACAGCAAACAACTTTATATTAACTTTTTATTGACCAGAACTATTAATTGAAATTTCCAAAATAAACCTTAGCATGATATGTGCTTAAACAAAATCGGATTTTCAGACGTTAGATAGCTGGAAGCTCTGTCAAAACTGTGGTGTTAATTTATAATACCAAGACCAATGGGCTGATAATCAAAATAAATTAGCTTAGCCACTTCAATACTTCAATGCTTAAATCAAATAATAGGAAGAAGATTTATTCTAGCATTTTGATTATTGTGTTTCCCAATAAAATAGATATAATATCATGCTGTGAATGCTGTATGGATTACTCGAGGCCACAATTTCAATGGGAGTACAAAGAACCTCTAGGCTACAGAAAAAAAAAAGAAAAGGGATTATCTTCAGACTCAAATTCTTGCTCAGTAGAATGGAATTGGCTTATTTCTATATCAGCACTGTTAAGTAAACCTAGGAAAGTGATTTGCTTTCATTCATTTATTTATTTAGTGCTTTTATTTATTTTCATGCAGTTTGCCCATGCCTAATCTGGAGAGTTTGATGTTTATGGTCTTTGCATTATACCAGGACGTTTTATGCTGGTTTTAAAATAAGCAGATTGACATGGTGGGATTTTTAATTTTTTTAAATTTTTCTTATCAATGAAATAGTTTGATTATCAGATAACACTGATTTACCATGTATTTATCTAGGTATAGTCAAGGATAATTTGCATTTCATGGCACTTACATAAATAAAGTTTGGCTAAAACACTTGAGGGGAATGTCCTGATCCCTGGATTAAGCCCTGAGTTACATTGGGATGGTGACTGAGTGGTTTAGGCTTGACATTGTCATGTAGTTGTAGGTTGTGGCTGATTTTGAAGGCCAGACTCTGCTGCCATCAAGAAAACTTCTCTAATCTGCTTTTTAACCTCCCAGTGTAAGCATGATCTTGGGGATGTGATGTGAACTCACAGCAGTCAACAGTAGTTGCACCTCATTGAGACTGGGAAAATGGTTCTGCTCATGCTTTAGTTTTTTATTGGTGAAAGTAAGGATGAGCACTTCCCTTGCATGGTCTGTGAGCTCTTTGGTGGAGGAGGGTAACTTGGTAACCCACTAAGTGGGGCTTCTATCTTTATTGTTGGCCTTATGTTACTGTGCTTAAAATCTGAGAATTTAACAAATTTTAGTGCCATTCATTCCTTGGAATGAAGGAAAAAAGGTAGAGAAGGGACAGAAATATAGTAGGTTGCACAGTCCCTGTTCCATGTCATCCAAACCTTGCTCCAAAAGACAGCCTTGGAGGGAATGCATGTACCCAAAAGACAGTAGTGTTGCAGGCATGTAGCACAAGGAGGGTAAGCAGGGACCACATCAATTTTTCAGCTCACTTGAAAGGAAGGCTGTTAAAATGATAAGACCTTTGGTAATTTAAAAAGAGAGCATGTACAGCCCTCCTAGGTGTCATGTCTTCAATTAGGCAGAATAAAATATGCTGCAGCAAAGTCAGGGCTTGTCCTTGGTGAGGGCCCCAGGGAGAAGCTTGGGGACTAACAAAGGTGGTGGGCACTGGAACCCCTCTCAGCTCTGCTGGCAAATTGAAAAGGGGCAGGATGTCAACATTTTGAAACCAGCTCATTTTCTTATCTGCAGATGGCAAATTGGAATGCTAGGAAGAGGCTGAAATTATGGCAGACAGATGTGTGCTGCTGGTAATTTACTGCTACTCAGGGCAGCAGATACACCACAGAATTTCTTTTTTTTATTATTAGTTTACGTTTCTAGGCTCTTGACTTTCCCTTAACATCCCAGCCATCCTAGTGTTTGCAGATTTTTAGTGCAGTTTTATATTCAAGTCCAATTTTGCTAGATAATGACCTCACACAGAGCTTTTGCCACTACTTTGGCTGTTCTCCTAAGTGGAGGATCAAAGAGTTTTTCACAGGTTACAAGTCCAGGAAAGGTCCAGCAGCAGGGACCAACATCAGTGTTATTTCTATTGCAGCACTCTGTAGGAATGCTAGTTGCATGTTGGGATTCGATTGAACAAGAGGATCTCCAACCAGACAGCAGAATACTGCTTCCTACATCAAAGAACTTAGATTTTAAATTTGTTCATTGCTTTATGGTCATCCCTCAAGCTTAGAACTTTATTCTTCCTCTTATATTCTTGGTTCTTAGCAGTGATTTCTGTGTGTGAGCTTGCTGATTGTCACAGGGCTTCTCTTACACTGGTTAGCACCTCTCAGGGCTGTGCCTGGAGCCCACTGGGAGCAGGCAGTGAAACACAATTCCCTCGACACGCTGTGTTGCCTCACTGGCAGTCCTCTTGTCTGACCACCCGTTGCACAATTAATCTGCCAGCAGAGGCCACTGAAGTTTTTCAGTCACTTACTCTAGCTTTAGCCACTCTTTACTGTTAGAGATCTCTCCTCCAGCAGGTCAGGACTATCCTTTAATTTCCCAGGTCCTGATCTCTGCATGCTCTGTACCTTCACATTTTCTGACTTGTTGTGAATTTAATCACTTGAGTTATCTCAATATTGTTGGAATTCCCTAAGGCTGAAGCAGTATTGCAGAGCATATCTGTGCCCTGTCTGTATCTTTCACTCCCTCATTTTGGGTTCATTCCTGCTTGCTTCCTATGCCTGCTCTGCTCCTACTGTTTTTGGGTGGGTTTTATTTATGGCAGGGGAGGGCACTGAATACTCCACTTTACAAAGAAGTTAATTTACTTTCAGTAAATAAAACCAGCTGGTTTTCCCTTACATTAAACGATAAGGGAAATTTGCTTGTATTTTTTTTTTTTTTTTTGGTTAATCTGTGTGTATTTTTGCCTGTAAAGTGCATTTGTAGCACAAAAAATAATTTGCCTTGCTGGTTTGATCAGCTCAGGGGCACTAAGCGGCTGATTTAGACTGAAAAACAGATATCTTTAATGGGGCCCTGAAAAGGCAGTGATGGCTCTTAGGAAGGTAGTTCAAGCTGCCACTCAGAAGCTGCATCTAGCCATGCATGATCACAGTGGAAGTGATGAAGGTATTAGCCAAGGAAGGAGGGAGGAAAGAATTTGTTTATGAACCCTCAAACTCTTTAGTTATGGCAGTAATTTGTTGGGGTTTTTTCTCTTTTATCCTTTTTTTTTTTTTAGAAAACTTCAGTGCTTTTTATGATTTTAATGGAAAGTGATCAATGCTGTTCACCATCACAGCATTATGATAAAAATGCTAAAACTATCTTTGACAGCAGAATATTGTAAGTGACCTCCAACATTTAACCTTCCTCACATACTTTCTTGCTGTATCTTCATTATATTTTACAGCATATATTTTTCACCAGAGAAATTGTGATTGGCAGCTGATATGGACTAACTGAAAGAGAGGGAGATTGTCTTTATTTTCTTTAAGCACAGGAAGGATATCCATGTCTAACTTCCAGTAATGCCAGCAGAAGCAACATCCTTATATCTGTGTGCTGATGGAAGAATTGCCTCTAAAGCTTTCAGTGTAAAACATGCAATTTATTGAAGAATCACTAATGAAGAGCGATAGTTCCTAGTGCTTAAAGTTTTAGTGATTGTACAAAAATGAGGCCTATTGCATGTTAAATTATAGTTTGTAGAGACATCACAAATTACTTATTCTTTCTTGAGAGATCCTTTCTTATTTCCTTGTTAGCATTTGTTAGATTTGGATTTTGATATGGACATCATTCAGAAAAAAAAATTAATATTTTGTTCAATGGAAATTGTCACTTTTATACTCTCATGCTTTGGAAATAGAAATTAAAAAGACTTAGGGAGCAAATTTCACTGTGGTCCTACCATTGTTGTTTCCAGACTTGGCAATTTAACTAAGACTGTAACATTCATATGAAGACTGACTGTATTTACCTGAGAAGTAGCTGTTCTTTGCAGAGGCTGAAGTGCACAGATACGCCCAAATACTGCAGTAAAATAATAAAATGTAGGTGTTACCAGAGCAAAGCTGTATGCTTACATTGTGTGGTAGAAAAGGTATCTACTGTCCCATGTGTGGTTTCAAAGCCAGCATGCCTGATCTTGTCAACAGCACCATGGAGTTCAGGTGATAGTGTTTGCCAAAAACCAGGTATTTTTTGATGAGTGAGAAGGGTATACTGGAGCATCACTGGAGGGAAACTTCCTTTCTGATGTGTAAATATGAACAAATCTTCACATTTTGGCTCCGTGTCTATGTGTGCTGTAATAGCACTCCTGAGCACCACTGTAACAGCATTTCTAACCATGAGAGTTCATGTATTTTTCAAGATTTCCAATTTCATTTAATAAAACAGCAACAACAAAAAAAAACAAAGTAAAAATGTTATAGCCAGTGCTGCTGCAGAGGTGAAAAAATGCCAAAGTGCTGCAAGGGAGTTGGCTTGAATGAGTCCTCAGAAAGATTGAAACTCTCTCTCTGCACTAATTGGGAAACCAGTGTAAGGCGATCCTTGAAGTATAGGACTCAGTTTAGGATTACAGCACCGATATTTAGACATTTATTTCTGCTCACATGTAATTTAGTGGCAGGATTTTTCTGCACTAGTGCTGTGTGAGATGCCACACATCCTTCCAGCTGTGTTCCACAGGGACACGACCTTACCACAGGTCCTGTGTTGTGTCTTCCAGCACCAACAGTATGTCTTGGAGATGCTGGGACATCTCAAATGATGCTAGATATCTTCATTTAGCCAGTGGGATTGGACAGGCAATACCTAAGCTCCCATTATAGTCAGTGGGACATAGTAGTGTCTAGGGAGTGATGAAACTCACTGCAAGGTTGCTGTGGGCTGGCTGCTCCCTGACTTGCTGCTTATATTCCATTGATTTCCCTTGACTAGATCCCTGTTGACTCTAATAGGAGTTTAGACACCTGGTACTCATATAAACACCTGAATGTAGACATCCTAATCTCAAATTGCATCCCTCTTGTAGCATCAGCCTCGTCTACTGTGTTACTAGTTGTCAGTGTGGGTAAGAAAAGTGGGAAGAATTATGGTATTAAATTCTTGCCTGCCAGTTCCCAAGATCCAGGATGTTTCTTGTGTGTCCAGATGGATGGCTGAATACCAGAGTGTAATCAGCAAACCTGAAAGTGATTTATCTATAAAAATACAAGGCACAGCAGTCAGAGCTTGGGGAAAAAAGAGCGGGTCTACTTTCCTAAAATCCGGTCTCGGAAAAGCTTTGTTTATTCTGATCAGGGTAATTGCGGTAGCAGACTTAGATTTATGTCTGCATTTCAATCTTCATGAATCCTTGGAGAGGCAGCCTGTTGTCTGGACCAACAGAAAAAGGATGCTCACGTGAATTTGAAGATACCAGCTCTTTTGAAATAGGCAAATAAGGATTGCAAAACTGCTGATATCAGTGCACAGAAGATTTATGAATCTCTACGTGGAGCAGAAGGCAGAAGTGGATAAAGCAGGCAAGGTTAAATCATGCTTTGTCTGTAATTGTGAGCATGATATCAATGTAGGTGTCTGTGACTGCTGGTTCCTTTGGGAACCCTGTCAAACATTAGCTAGTCACTTGTAACTCAGGCCATGCCTTATTTTTAAAAATTTTGCTCTAAATAAATTTAAACAATAATGAGATCTTGTCTTGAAAAATGCACTGCTTTCTGTTGGTACCATATTTTTTTTATTTTGCACAGCAGATTGCCCTCCCCTTACTGCTCCAAGAACTAAAGATGGGGTATTTACTCCAGTGTCCAAAGCCAAGGCTCATTCTCCACTCCCTTAAGATGGGTTAAATGCCACCATGGTGACAACTTCCCTTAGTCCTCTTGTCATAACTTCAGTGGGCTTAATTCAGCACATGGCTGATGGTAAAGAAAAACCAGGCTATGTCAGAACTGCCAACAGCTCCTGTTATACCAACAGTCTTAGCACTCTTAAATTCTAGCATTTAGTTTTACCCTGGTTCTTCAATATTTAGGAAAGAAGATCTAAAATATTTAGACCTCTGAAAGAGGCAAATGCTGGAAAGGTTATTTGGGGGGAAATATAGTTGGTTTAGTCTTTTTTTCCTGGTGGATGGCTCTGGCTTGTAACATTTAGAGGGCTTTTAAATTTAGTTGTGCTTTTAAAGAAGGTATATTTTTTCATTTAGAAATAACTTTACGGTCAAGTGACAGAAAAATTTGTAAAAATCTGTGGGGAAAACATCAAGTCCTAAGTGAAAACATGCACACATTAGAAAGTAATTTTCAAAACTCGACCAGAACTTAGTGAACTGTGTTTTTGATGCATTATCCTCAGAAGAGAGAAGATAAGGAGTGAAGAAGAAACAGTCATCAGCTAGGGTATGTCTGTGGGCTCCATTGCTGTAATGTTTTAGCTCCTCAAAGCCTCTGTTGAGATTTGCTACAGGTAACTACTGATTGCTGTAGATTGGATTGAATTACGTTAGATTAGTGTTACTCCAGTTTTACAGACAGTGGAACTGAGAAACAGGGACAGCAGGGACTGGATTTTCAAAGATATTTTTCACTTTTGTAGTTAAACATGACATTTGGTAGTGTCTGCACAGTTGTCTTCCACTACATGGGAGGTGGGAGCTCTTTGTAGGGTTTCTTTCTTCCATCTACCACCTCTCTGGGCAACCTGTGCCAGTGTCTCACCACACTCACAGTAAAGAATTTCTTTGAAATACTAACCTGAATCTGCCCTCTTTCTGTTTAAAGCCATTACAACTTATCCTATCACTACATGCCCTTGTAAAATGTTCCTCTACAACTTTTCTGTAGGCTCCTTTTAGGCACTGGGAGGTGCCTAAATCTGAACTCCTGAGGGATAAATACAGAATACTCCTAATTGTTTATTATTTGTAAGGTCATGAGCCTGCAAAGGGGGTTTTCTAGCATCTCCTGTTTCATCTGGTCAGGTCTGATGGCTTTCTGCATGACATGCCTGTGATATATATAAATGCACAAGTCCTTCACTTGGCTGGCAGCAAAACTCCTCTGTGACACTTAATTAGCTTCAATTTACAAAGCCCTGAAGAGAAATCCCGGAGAATCTCCCTTCTTTAATTTCTTCCCGTGTTTGCTGCGTGCAGAGAGCAGGAAGCTGTGCAGTCATCCGAGTGTTTAAAGCTGTGATTTTTTTGCTGAATGCTAATTGGTACCTTTGCACAGAGGATCTTCATTCCCCAGCGCTGTTAATGGTGGGGAAACAGAGATGCCTCTCTCGAGTGAAGCTCTGAGGTCTCCTCACTCAAACCCCAGTTTTTGTTCATTTGGACTCATATGTGCTGTGCTAATCACTCGATTGCTCTGCTGCTCCTTGAAATGCTTTGGTCATGAGATTTTGACTTTTTTTTTTCTCTTTTTGTAACTTCCCTGCTTTCCCACTTCCTGCGTGACATGAAGGAAAAAGGGCAGTGGAAGTTTTTGGAATACATGCATGCTTAATTGTCTGTAAGCTGACTTGTATCCTTCTGCCTTGCTGTGGCTTGAAGTGAATTTTAGATTTTTAGAGCAGTGATATAAACCATTAAAGAGTTTTGCTGTCTAACCAGGCACAGCGCTTCTACAAAGCTGACTCTTCCATCAGATAAAGATGAGAAAGAGATCAGACTGAGAAAATCACACTGTTTAGGAATGAAGAGCATGTTTTATTGATCCAGAACAAGGAGGCTGCAGTGCTGTACTGCTGGTGTGCATCATCTTCACTTGAGCATGGGTTTCACTTGTGGATTGATAGCCAGCAATAGCTGGCTGCCAGTTTAAGGTCATAGTCAAGGCCTGTGCTTGACAGCAAAATTTCAGAAGAAAATGTGAGTGTTACATGAGCAGTTAAAGCATATTTTGGCCTTTGGGTATAGCTAAATATCACAAGGGAAATTGAGGAAAGCATAGGGAACAGGGGTGGCTGTAAGGCTGTTCAAGCAGGCATTAGCTTCTGGCATCCCAAGAACACACTGCAGCAGGCAGAGATCAGCAGTGATGGGCCAGCTGACCAACACTGTCACGATGCTGAAATGTCCGAGCTAGGCTGCAACACAGGGTACCAAACTCTGACATGCCATTCCCAGCAGAAAGCAACTCCTTCTTCACCCCTGTGGGGTCACATTTGAGTCAAACCTCAAGGGAAAAGAGGAACTGCAGCACTGTCTTTTTGCAGCCAGGATGGAACTTTTCAGCAGGGCTCTTTTACTCTCGGGGTGGCTGCTTGTACTAGTTTAAAAACAAACCAGTGGGAGGCACCAAGTCAGAATAACAATTTAATGGGGAAATTAAAGAAAAGGAAATACTAAAAGAAAACACTGGTTCAAACTGACAGAGTCAAGATACAACCTCACTCCCTGTTAGTCAGGGTGGTGGTAGCAGTCCAGCAGAATGGTGGCTGCAGTCCTCTGAAGTGGTGATCCTGTAGAAAATGGGTCTGCTCTTCCTCAGGTCCAGTGGTGGCTGTGTAGCTCCTGTCCTCTGGAAATCCAGTGGAACGGTTGTCTCTGGTGTTCAGAGTCCCAGATTATATCCACGATGGGATGCTTGGTTCCTCCCTCTGGGTGGAGCATCTCACAATGGGGTAATGAGTCATGAGGCCAAGTGTTGATTAGGCTCATTAACAGAAGATAGTCCGGAGTGGGTTATCTCTGAGTCAGGCGGCAGGACAATGATGGGCAATTAACAGAAAGATAGTCTGGGGGGAGGAGGCAAGGAAACACTGCCCCACCTGATTTCAACAGCTCCTGAGGATGGTAATAGAATACACTGCAACCCAGGACACTGCTGAACATTACAAAGCCCTCATGGCACAGGGCGCCAGCCAGGGCATGTCCACACATTTCAAGCTGAACAAGATGCCTCAGCTCTTCACCTTTCACAGCACCCCAGTGATGGACATCCCATTTTCCAGGGGGTCAAGCCAAGAGATCCTCATATGCAAGTAGAGGCTGCTTCATGACAGGCATTATTCATCACTCTGTCCACCTTTTGTGCCACTTCAAAGGCTCCTTCTCTCTACCTGGCTCTGAACAGGTCTTAAGCCTGGCTGAAAATCAGGACTGCAATTCTGTGCAATTTGGTTTTGTCTTTTGGCAGCAGCATATTAATTACTTTGTAATGAACCCCAGATGTAATAATAAGTTGCATAATGAAATCTGTGCCTTTCTTTTCTTTAACCTCTATAATTTTTGTTGTGTTATGGAGAAGTTACATGATTTTTTTTTCTCTCGGGAAAATAAACATTTTTGGTCCTGACTATTCCATTTTTTCCTATCCCTTGATTTGTAGGCTATGTTGTATTTTCATTTCAGTTTGTGCTGATCTGTTTAGCACTTGTGGTGGGTCTGCATGTTTTCAAGATGGGAACCAACAACAAGCTATCTTTTTTCTTTTATTCTCTTCAGTTTTTCAACTCAGATCTTGGCCTCTCTTAGGCAGGTTGAATAGCCAATACTCGTACCCATTGACTGCTGTCTTGGCCTCTGAGAGGTTTTTGTTTCCAACCTGAGATTCTCTTTGTGGAAGGACTGTTTCTAGAAAGGCTTTAGCCCCCAGTGGAAGAGGAATGAGGCCTTTTATTTGGCAAAGTTAGAAACCTACATATCACTTTTTAAAAATCCTAACCAAAAGAGATATAGTAATTTCTTTGTTTAACAGTGGAATTTATTTAGATTTTTTTTTAAAGCTCTATTTTCTAAGAGGAAAGAATTTACCATGGCATCCATTTAATCTAGCCTTTTCCATCTGAAAATGCTCAAGTTGCAACCTCCTTGTTTTTCTGTAAATCTCTTTAAAGGTTCCTTTCACAGTGCACTGCAGAGGGAAAAAGAAAAGAGAAGACATGGAGAGATTTTATATGCTAAGGAGGGTACTTCAGACAGAGGCAATTAACTGGTGCTGTACAGCTCATACAAGAAAATCAGGAGATGTGAACTGAAGATCGCTTTGTAAATGTGGTTAACAGGCGGAGCTTGAAAGCCTCCTGCAGCAGCAGTCTGGGCTGAGGTCACCAGGGTTTGATCCTGGGTCCTAAGCAGCTTCTCTACTGCAACCCAAGACAAGAATCTTGGTTACTTCTATTCTCAGATTGACAGAGATGGGATAATTTTGCTCCATGCTGGATGAAAGCAGCCCAGAAATCTCTTACATAAAGGTTGTCTGTGATTATTCTTGATTTTCTTTTTTTTTTTAATATCTCGCATATGGAGTAATGTACTTCACTCTTAAGAGAGAAGTAGTAATATGTTTATGGATATAAACCAACAATGTGATAAAGTTTGATTGTACAAAATTCAGTGGCAAGGTACACTTGATTATTTACTGCAGAGAGGACAGAGTCAAAGAACTGTCAGGGAAACCCTCCTGTTGAGTCATGAGATTCAGAAGAGAATGCCTTGCATTCTAAACTCCTCCTTAGAGTGGGGTTTAGATGCAACTAAATCCAGACTTAGTCCCAGACTTGGGCAATGGTTTACGTCTAAAGGATTATATGTGCCCAGCCAATCCTTTAAATCACTTAGCTAAGATTTTGTAGTCTAATTCCCAATTCACTACCGAGTATCTGATGTGATAAGGATCCTCTTGGTCTCAAGGTGCAACTCTAACTGTGGTTCAAGTACTGATAGATAATAATCAGAGGACATTGTGCTCCTTACCTCATCTTAGAGAAATTTTGAGCTCTTCTGTTATTTGTCCTGGTGTTCCTTTCCTTTCCTTTCCTTTCCTTTCCTTTCCTTTCCTTTCCTTTCCTTTCCTTTCCTTTCCTTTCCTTTCCTTTCCTTTCCTTTCCTTTCCTTTCCTTTCCTTTCCTTTCCTTTCCTTTCCTTTCCTTTCCTTTCCTTTCCTT